>NC_061509.1:210245594-210295602 GCF_022539505.1 Lolium rigidum
TGATCTTGAATGCTCTCCGTTATTAGTAGAGGCTCTGGCCAAGTTTTTGCTCTTAACTCCAAGAGGGAGTATTTATGCTCGATAGTGGGTTCATGCCTCCATTAAATGCGGGACAGTGACGTAAAGTTCTAAGGTTGTGGATGTGCTGTTGCCACTAGGGATAAAACATTGATGCTATGTCCGAGGATGTAGTTATTGATTACATTACGCACCATACTTAATGCAATTGTCTGTTGTTTGCAACTTAATACCGGAAGGGGTTCGGATGATAACCCGAAGGTGGACTTTTTAGGCATAGATGCATGTCGGATAGCGGTCTATGTACTTTGTCGTAATGCCCAATTAAATCTCACAATATTCATCATATCATGTATGTGCATTGTTATGCCCTCTCTATTTGTCAATTGCCCGACTGTAATTTGTTCACCCAACATGCTATCTTATGGGAGAGACACCTCTAGTGAACTGTGGACCCCGGTCCATTCTTTTACATCGAATACAATCTACTGCAATACTTGTTCTACTGTTCTTTGCAAACAATCATCATCCACACTATACATCTAATCCTTTGTTACAGCAAGCCGGCGAGATTGACAACCTCACTGTTTCGTTGGGGCAAAGTACTTTGGTTGTGTTGTGCAGGTTCCACGTTGGCGCCGGAATCCCGGTGTTGCGCCGCACTACATCCCGCCGCAATCAACCTTCAACGTGCTTCTTGGCTCCTACTGGTTCGATAAACCTTGGTTTCTTACTGAGAGAAAACTTGCCGCTGTACGCATCACACCTTCCTCTTGGGGTTCCCAACGGACGCGTGCTGTACGCGTATCAAGGTGCAGCTCAAGAACCGTGGCTGGGTCAGTTGTGAGCTGGCGAAGGCGGGAAGGTGCTTGTCGTTGATCCTAACCTCAAGCTAGCGGCGAGCCAAGGTTGGTGTCGGCTGTTGATGTCAGAAACCCCCTGGCGGGCAGAGACGGTCAACACGGTAGAGCCGGGAACAACTAGGGCTGCGGGTGGCCCCAGTCCCTCAGAGCGACGGCCCGCAAAGCCTCCTGGTCGCACGCGCCGATGCTATCGCAAGGGCGTGCCACCCGACCTATACCTGGTCGGGAAGGTGTGGATGATGCCTCGCTTAGTTTCCCGCATGGCATACACGTAAACATTAAATACGAGCCTCGATCGGCTCTCGGGTTATCTCGTGAATCGGCTCAAAGAGCCGATACACCCATGATTCGGACGAGGTGCCCGAATATATGGTGGTCCCGCTTGATCAAGATAAAGCTAATGAGATCTACGACGATTTAGGGTTTTCACCGCATAATCGGATCATCCTACTCACGATTGGGCCTCGCGCTCGCGCACGGTGACCGTAAGCCGATCCTAGACAGGGCCTAAAAACCAACACGAGGTTGATCCCCGAACATCCTTTCTAGGGCTAGCAAACGCCACCCTACACGCCGCTGGATCCTCCAACCCTTTGTAAGGCCTAACTATTGCGGATATTAAACTAATCCTTGATGAACAAGGAGCAACCGTAACGGATCAGATCTACTAAACTATGATCAAGCGGGGTGCCGCCCCTACACCTAAGATAGGTGTAAGGGCGGCTAGATGTGCAAGGGTCGCATAACGAAAGCATGTAATTCGAAGAACAATGCTAACACTAACACATCTAAGATAACTACGTTGCTCGCCATCAAAAAGGCTTCAGTACGAGCAACGATGCGATCTAGGCAGCATGGTGCTTACCGGAGAAACCCTCGAGACGAAGGAGTTGGCGATGCGTCGAGATTTGTTTGTGGTTGAACGTTGGTTGTTGTTTATTCCATAAACCCTAGATACATATTTATAGTCCAGGGGACTTTCTAATGCGGGCGTGCACCAAACCGTGCACGAGTAAGATTCTAACTTATAAACTAAGATGCGATCTAATATGTTACAGATACATGGGCAAACAAGCCCAACTTGGTATAAAAGGCCGATTCACGTATTCCTTCTATATATATTCTTCAAGTCAATCTCGATCGCGGCCTACCTCTGACTCGGTCAAAATCTGGTGATAACACATGCCCCCCTGGTTTTGGAAATGACATTTCCAAAATCATTATGCTCTTCTTTCGTCGGGTCATGTCGTGGCAGAGCAGAACTGCCGCAGAATCTTCCATCATTACGCCTCGCCTCCTGGGCTTCTCTGTATGAATTGACAATTTTAGCATCACACCTCGAGAACCGTCATGGCATTACATCTCCACTACACTCTCTTTATTTATCTGTGCCAAACGGTTCACCACTCCATCCCCTTGCTCCGCTCTGTTCACCAAACCAAAAAACCCTCCTCCCCTGCAGCCATGTCTTCCTCTTCCTCCTCCGCTTCAGGCCTCTCTCTCCAACCGTCGCCGAAGAACAAGGAAGAGGACGATCCCCGCTCCGGGGCGAACTCCATATCCTCTGACAAGGAGAAGAAAGGAGGAGAAGCGGAGAGGACCAAGGCCTCCCCCTCCGCCAAGCTTCCGCCGAAGAAGCGCTCCCGCATGTGGGCGGACAGCGAGGACGACGATGACGACGAGGAAGAAGAAGATGAGGAGGAGGAAGATGATTCCTCCTCCTCCGCTGGGTATCCTCCAACGAAGCGCTTCCGCAGCTGGGCGGATAGCGAGGATGATGATGATGACGAGGAGGAGGAGGAAGCTCCAGCCGACGGCTGGGGCAGCAACGGCGAGGAGCTTCCTGGGAGCAGCGCCGACGACCTCGACGACGGCGATGATGAGGACAGCGACGACTAGTAGAGTAGGACTAGCAGTAGCAGTGCACTAGGCACCAGATCCCTCTTTTGAGAGCCATCGGCTCTTCTTGTAAAGCCGCTCCTTTGAATTAATGAGAATTGTTCTTTCAATTTCTCCTTTCATTAATCCAATTTCCATCCTTCCGCTTGCCACACCAAGACCGATAGCAACGAATCGGACTATTATTGTTTTTCTTGACCGTGGTGTTTTGCAGTCCCGCAGCCGATGACTGTTCATCGGCTAATTTGAGAAACCAGTTTCTTCCTTTTCTTGCAGCACCAGCACGGTCCAAACCTCGTACAAGACGACGGCTTTTCCTTCCCAGTTCCTCCCTGAGAAGGTCATGATACAGTGACAGCCGAGGTAACTCCAATCGGCTCTCAAAAATAGATCACCTCCCAAGTTAGTGGCCCTCCGAGCCTTAGTCAAGGCGAGAAAGGTAGCGAAATAGCCAATCGTGTCGCCATTGACCTCACGCCACAATGCAGAGCCAGCCGATTCCAACAAAATCGGCTCCCCGGAGCAGAGAACCTTCAGGGTGAGCTGCCCCCCCGAGCTTTTCAGTCTACTCCTTGCGCCTTGTTGATTAGATCGGCTCCCTTCCTTCGGTGGATCTGAGGCAATCCATCCTTGACCTGATCTGCACGTCCAGGCTGCTCTTGGCATTGCTTTTGAAGAGAGGATCCGAGCCCTTAAACTACTCCATTGAGGAGTTCTTCCATTAAAATCTCCCTTCGTGCTCCATTGACCCTCTGAACGTACCAGTTATTCCTCTTGAGTCGATGGCCATGCATCGGCTTTCATATCCTTAAGTCGATGTCTGCTGCATCGGCTGTGCTCAAAAATTTTCGAATTTTTTTTTTTACGGCCGACTTATGCATCGGCCCCCACACTTCAATACTCATCACCAAAGGACGAGACACTTCTACTGCATATCCTCGTGTTTTATCCACCTGGGTGCCCCCCCGAGCCGATTCTGTCAAAAGAATTGATGGTATCGGCTCTGTTGGATAACATGTTGAACCCGAGCGAGAATGGATGGTGAGGATAATTTTGGCCGATTGTCGGAATCGGCCTCCCGTTGCTTGCTCGGTGAAGGTTTTGTGATGTCCCTTCATAAATTTTTGGGGCCGATCACAAGGATCAGCCTCGCCCCGTTTGCTCATTGACGTGCTCTTGCTACACGTTCGGGCCGGTAGATAAAAGCAGCCCAATCTCTCGATTTTATCATGTTGGTGCGCTTGCTGTCGTCCACCTTGAGTGCATCATATAATCGTGGAGCACTAAGCTTCGTCGGAAGAACGAGCACCATGTTTGTGCCAGCCGATGTTTCATCATCGGCTTTCCTTTGCTTGGGGCGTCACTCCATTTTCCGTGGATGACCCTCTTCATCCAGGGCTCGCTGAATCTTCGCAGCCAGATCAGGCCTTGCCTTCCTCAATGTATGCAAGTATAACCTCTCGGCTTCCTCCAGGCCGCGCAATCGCTGAACCCTGCATTTCTGAGAACGGCTGAGTCCATCAGCGCACCACCTTGGCCGGTGGTACTGTCTTCTTCTTCTTATTGTCCCTCGTTTTCCGAATCCTCGAGATCTTCCCATCGAGGGGACTCGGCGCGTTTGCTTTGTGGCGGGAGAGGCCCTAAGCGCTCGAACACGGACACGTTGGCTGCCTCCTTCTTCTTCCGGTTGCATTCGGGCAATTGCCGATTGTTGGCAATCGACTCATTCCTGAATCCCAGCAGTGCCTGAAGAAGGGACAATCCCAGTGTCTGCCCTCGTCGTCTCGCTCCCTTGCCTTTTCCTTGGCACAACGCTCGTGCTCCTCCTCATCGCGATTATGCCGACGAAGTCTTCTGGCTTCTCTAGCCAGACGATCTTTTTCATCATCATCGCTGGACCGTCGGCGTTGGTCATGCTGACTCACATACTTGTTGAGGAGGTGATCAGAGAGAGGTCGCTGATATCTTATGTTCTTCACTTCTCCCTCTGTGACGTAGCGCTTGCCATCTTGGTGGAGCCGATCGCGTGGAGCGGCTTCCTCTGTATCTTTGCTATGAGAGCAGCTGCCCTCATCTCCATCCTTGCCAGCGTGGTGTCCAGATCCTACCATGTTGATGCTGAACGAAGACCCTGGCTGGCAACCTTCATGGTAAGAATACTCCACCATGTTAACGGCGGGGAAGGGGTGTGTGTCGACCTTCATGGCGTATTGGTTGAAAATCAACCGTCCGTTTTCTATCGCCATTTGGATCTGCCGCCACACCCTGCGATCGTTGGTGGTGTGGGTGAACGTGTTATGCCACTTGCGGTATGGCTTTCCGTTCAGCTCTTGCACCGTGGGGATCTTGTGGCCTTCGGGTACCTTTATATGCTTCTCCGTGAGTAAGAGATCAAAAATCTGCTCAGTTTTGGTCACGTCGAAGTCGAACCCTTTTGGAGGGCCTTGTGGCTTCACCCATTTGCAGGTCACGGGGCCTGTCGCTCGAGTCCATTCAGCCACTGCTACCTCTCGATCTCCCGCAGCACCTTCATCCTCGTCTGCTTCTTTTTCACTTATATGAGCCGAAAAGCATCGGTTCCTAATGGTCCATCGAAGCTAGCTCGGAGCACGTATTCCCGAGCTGACTTCGTTTCCCCGCGCTTCTGTCGTACTTGCGCTAGATCGGCAATACCAACATCGGAAGCCTCTGAGTGATACTGCTCATGGAACTGCTCTTCCAACTGCTTCCAAGTCCGGATGGAGTTCGGTGGCAGCGATGTGTACCACCCGAAAGCCGATCCTGTGAGGGACTGTGCGAAGAACCTCACACGCAACTCGTCCGATGCTTGAGATCGTGCCCGGCTGTGCCAAATACCGGCTCACATGCTCGATGGAGCTGGAACCATCCGATCCACTAAACTTTGTGAAGTCCGGGAGCCGATATTTGGGTGGTAGCGGGATCAGTTCGTAGTCGTTGGGGTACGGCTTGGTGTAGCCGAACGTCTTCCTTTTCGGCATCATGCCGAACCGATCTTTCGAGATTGCACAAATCTGATCCGCTGTGATGGCTGAAGGTGTCGAACCCTGAAGATTCACCGGGGTGGCATACTTGACCAGCCATGCTTGCTTTTCCGGTTCTAAGCCAACTGCAGGAGCTGGGCTGTGGAGGTTTGTCGGAGTGGCGTACTTAGCTAGCCACGTTTGCTTCTCAGGATCGGCTCCCGACGTTCCTCCTGCCGTTCCAGAGGCCCCTGACGTTGTAGCCTGGTTCGAGAGTGCCCAGGCGTTGCAGTCTGGTACGTATGCGCACGCGTATCCGTGCGGGATCTCCTTGGGTGCCTCAGGCAGGAATTGGTAGTCACTAGGATCACCACCAATCTTGTAGACGACGTATGCCGATGAGTTCGGCAGTTCCGGTGCTGCCCATTCGAACGGCTGGGGCTGGAGTGGCATCTCTCCTTTGAAAGTCCCCAGAGCTGGTCCCGACGGAGAATACCGGTGGCTCATGATTTCTCGGACGACGCGCGAGCGACACGCTCCAAAGTGTTCACCGAGGCTCTCGGAGTGGCGGTGCAGCGAATGAGCCACCATGTAGTTGATCTCCTGCCGCGGCGACCTGGTGCGTTCTTCCGACGGGGCGGACAGATCCACTCCATCGAGTGCGCCTTCGGGTGTGAAACCCTTCCACCGACGCCATGGGAGCGGGTTCGGTGGAAAGAGCCGATGAGTTCGGCTTCGAGGACCGCCTTGATTTCGTCATGCTTCTTCTTGAGCTCATCGGGCGGATCCTCGTACTTGACCGGAGTGCCTTCCGCCATCTCGGATGTAGATGGCGATGTTGTGGATGTCGAAGGTTGTCCCACCGGGCGTGCCAGAATGTGTTGACGTCAGAAACCCCCTGGCGGCAGAGACGGTCAACACGGTAGAGCCGGGAACAACTAGGGCTGCGGGTGGCCCCAGTCCCTCAGAGCGACGGCCCGCAAAGCCTCCTGGTCGCACGCGCCGATGCTATCGCAAGGGCGTGCCACCTGACCTATACCTGGTCAGGAAGGTGTGGATGATGCCTCGCTTAGTTTCCTGCATGGCATACACGTAAACATTAAATACGAGCCTCGATCGGCTCTCAGGTTATCTCGTGAATCGGCTCAAAGAGCCGATACACCCATGATTCGGACGAGGTGCCCGAATATATGGTGGTCCTGCTTGATCAAGATAAAGCTAATGAGATCTACGACGATTTAGGGTTTTCACCGCATAATCGGATCATCCTACTCACGATTGGGCCTCGCGCTCGCGCACGGTGACCGTAAGCCGATCCTAGACAGGGCCTAAAAACCAACACGAGGTTGATCCCGGAACATCCTTTCTAGGGCTAGCAAACGCCACCCTACACGCCGCTGGATCCTCCAACCCTTTGTAAGGCCTAACTATTGCGGATATTAAACTAATCCTTGATGAACAAGGAGCAACCGTAACGGATCAGATCTACTAAACTATGATCAAGCGGGGTGCCGCCCCTACACCTAAGATAGGTGTAAGGGCGGCTAGATGTGCAAGGGTCGCATAACGAAAGCATGTAATTCGAAGAACAATGCTAACCCTAACACATCTAAGATAACTACGTTGCTCGCCATCAAAAAGGCTTCGATACGAGCAACGCATGAACAACGTGGGCGGAGCTTGTCTTTGCCTAGATCGCAAGATGCGATCTAGGCAGCATGGTGCTTACCGGAGAAACCCTCAAGACGAAGGAGTTGGCGATGCGCCGAGATTTGTTTGTGGTTGAACGTTGGTTGTTGTTTATTCCATAAACCCTAGATACATATTTATAGTCCAGGGGACTTTCTAATGCGGGCGTGCACCAAACCGTGCACGAGTAAGATTCTAACTTCTAAACTAAGATGCGATCTAATATGTTACAGATACATGGGCAAACAAGCCCAACTTGGTATAAAAGGCCGATTCACGTATTCCTTCTATATATATTCTTCAAGTCAATCTCGATCGCGGCCTACCTCTGACTCGGTCAAAATCTGGTGATAACATCGGCGCGGTCGCAGATGGCCTGCAGGAGAAGTGCCTGGCCACTTCCCACTACACGCCGTGCGCATCGTCGAGGTCCACGATGCGCACACGCGGAGAGCCGACAGTGGCCTCCAGGATCACCTAGTTGGCCGTGAGGTGCGCGAACCGTAAAAATGGTGCGATCTTGTTGTACGCTAGGTACGCCATTACCCATGGACGACGCCGGCACAACGCCCACAACTGCTGGTGTGCCGCCGCTGCCGAAGTATCCTCGTTTTCATGCAGAGCGAGTGCTAGGTGGTCGGCCGCGTCGCCCTAGGATCAAAAGCACGACGCCAGCGACCCGTGCCCCCTCCAGGTCCCAGCGATGCAGCAAGTCGGCGCACGCGAGGACGAGCACCCTCGGCGAGGCGAGCACTGGTGCCCGCGGTGGCACAGCGCGTCGTCAGCTCGTATGGGTCGAGCATGGTGTCAGTAGCAGTACGTGGTCAAGGCATCGCATGGCCATCTGTACCATAGGTCCACGTCCATCATTTCCATCGTCAAAACGCTCACGGCCGTTAAACCTTACCCAACCGTACTCTACACAGATCCAACTACCATGCACTCTGTATCCTGAATAAAGAATTGCACTAGCCCACTGGCTCGAAACCAAATGAATGGTCCACAAAACAAGCACAGATGTGCCCGAGATCAAAAACGCCCTGTCCGTTCAAAAGTTTCAATTTGTTGCTTAAGGCCTTGAGATATGCACCTTTCGGTTTTTAGCTCTTGTCTTAGGAGATTGAGTCTCCGTTCTTTATCATTCAAATGATATTCTAATTCCCAATGGACTCGTCCTTTTCTTTGAGGAGTCCATCAAGAAATCAAACTTGACAAGAGCATCACCACGAAGAGTGCATCTTACTTTGTAAAGTTCCTTAAGCATAGATAACTCTTCTTGATTTTCAGTTTCATCATCAAGAACACTAGATAGAGAAGGTGGGGATTCCATTACCTTTGTTTCTCTTGCCATTAGACAAGAGCCGACAATCGTAGAGGGGGGAGAGTCATCGGAGTCATCATCATGAGTTGTTCTTGCCATGAAGGAAGAACCAACATCATTCTCCATGGAGTAATGCTTGGAGTAATCATATGTGAAGAGTGACCTGGGTTTGGAGAAAGCCAAACCAGCCACTCCGGCCTCCTTCTCCTCATCTTCTTCTTCTTCATCGGAAGTGTACTCAGCCCCAACAAAGGCTCTTCCCTTGTTCTTCTTGTATCGATCATTGATTGGGTTTGGCTTCAATCTTGGCTTGACTCCTTTGACAAACTTTGGCTTGTCTACCCTTTTCTCATAAGGGCACTCATTTGCAAAGTGACCATCTTCATCACAGTTGTAGCATGTTCTCTTCTTCTTCTTCTTCTTCTTCTCATTGAGGAACACTGGAAACTTCGCCTTGTACTTCTTTACAAAGAAGGAAAAGTTAGTCGCGATGTCACTAGTTGATGTCATCTCTTCATCTTCTTCAATTTCATAGACTTCTTCTCTCTCATGGTCAGCTCTAGCCTTCAAGGCAAGGTTGTGTGAGGATTCATCAACACGGTTCATCGCCATGAGCCTTTCTCCTGTCTTGGCCATATTGTCATTCGCTGCCACATAGGATACTAAATCATCTACGTTCAGATCAGCTTGCTTGGTAAGGATTTGAAAGTTGAGTGCAAGGTTGGTGTCCTTTTGCTTGACTGCAATCATGGCAATGACCTTTTACTTTATGAATTCTTCATTCGTCTCAAAGCCATCATTGTAATTTTCACATCCAAGGGCCATGACCTTTACTCTAAGAGCACCAAGCCTTCCATAGGCATCGGCCAAGGATTCTCCTTCTCTAATCATGAACATAGTTGCCTCTGTCTTTGCGGACTCATAGAGAGCTGCTTGGATCAGATTGGTTCCCTCTTGGAGTACTACAATCCGATCCCACATCTCTTTAGCGGAGTCAGTGTCATTGACTTGATCAAGGATTTTGCGGTTGATGCCACTCCTAATCTTGTCACGTGCAGAAGCATTGAGTTGACGGTTGTAGAATTCGGTGGAGGTCAACCGAATGGGATCTTGTGGCTTCCGGTATCCATCAACAATGATCTCTCACAACTCCACATTGCAGCTGCGAATATGAGACTCCATAGAAGATTTCCAAAAAGGAAAGTGAGTTCCATCAAAATGGGGAACATTCCCACTTGGTTTATATGAGGCATGGGTGAAGTGTTTTTGGGATAGCCATGATTTACTTCATGGAAACCTTCCGGAGGGACCGAAGCCCCACTAGAAGTCCCACTAGTCAGGTTCTTAAGCATGCCAGTCATTTGTGCCATTTGGCTTTGGACTTCATCCTCCTTCAACTTTTTCTCAGCATCATATGCCAAGAATCTGGATTTCATCTCCTTATCTGAAAGGTTAGAATTTTCATCCAGACCCTCGAATAGTTTATCCATCTCACTCTTAAGGTTGTGAAGCCCTTAAAAAGAGTCCAGGATCTGATACCAATTGAAAGTTCAGAGATGGTAAACCTAGAGGGGGGTGAATAGGTTTATACAAATTTTAATTCTTTCTTTGCAATATTAGGCTTTGCGGAATATAAAGGTCATCTAATGCAAACTAGGCGAGGCACCCTATATGATGATACAAGTAACTCAAGCACGAAGGCTCTCACAAGCAGTTATATCACAAGTAAAGAGTTCGGTTAGAAATAACCGATAGCACGTGGAGACGAGGGTTTATTCCCGTGTTCCCTTCCTTTGCAAGAAGGTACGTCACGTTTGGAGGGGTGGAGGTCCCACGAAGGATTCCCCAATGCCACGAAGGCTCACCCTATTCTCCGGAGGCTATCCCACGAAGGAATAGCTCACTCACTTGTGGTAGACTTTGAGGTAGCCTCCAAACCTTCACAATCTTGTCAGGAGCAAATCCACAGCCTAGATGCTTCCGGACCTCTTTTGCCCATGATGACGCGTAAAGCACACGCCCGTTGGGAACCCCAAGTGGAAGGTGTGATGCGTACAGCAGCAAGTTTCCCTCAGTAAGAAACCAAGGTTTATCGAACCAGTAGGAGTCAAGGATCACGTGAAGGTCGTTGGTGACGGAGTGTAGTGCGGCGCAACACCGGGATTCCGACGCCAACGTGGAACTTGCACAACACAATCAAAGTACTTTGCCCCAACGTAACGAGTGAGGTTGTCAATCTCACCGGCTTGCTTGTAAACAAAGGATTAGATGTATAGTGTGGATGATGATGGTTGTTTGCGAAGAACGAGTAAAGAACAATTGCGGTAGATTGTATTTCGGATGTAAAGAATGGACCGGGGTCCACAGTTCACTAGTGGTGTCTCTCCCATAAGATAAATAGCATGTTGGGTGAACAAATTACGGTTGGGCAATTGACAAATAAAGAAGGCATAACAATGCACATACATATATCATGATGAGTACTATGAGATTTAATCGGGGCATTACGACAAAGTACATAGACCGCTATCCAGACATGCATCTATGCCTAAAAGTCCACCTTCAGAGTTATCATCCGAACCCCTTCCAGTATTAAGTTGCAAACAACAGACAATTGCATTAAGTATGGTGCGTAATGTAATCAACACAAATATCCTTAGACAAAGCATCGATGTTTTATCCCTAGTGGCAACAACACATCCACAACCTTAGAACTTTCGGTCACTGTCCCAGATTCAATGGAGGCATGAACCCACTATCGAGCATAAATACTCCCTCTTGGAGTCACAAGTATCAACTTGGCCAGAGCCTCTACTAGCAACGGAGAGCATGCAAGAACATAAACAACATATATGATAGATTGATAATCAACTTGACATAGTATTCAATATTCATCGGATCCCAACAAACACAACATGTAGCATTACAAATAGATGATCTTGATCATGATAGGCAGCTCACAAGATCTAACATGATAGCACAATGAGGAGAAGACAACCATCTAGCTACTGCTATGGACCCATAGTCCAGGGGTGAACTACTCACACATCGATCCGGAGGCGGTCATGGTGATGAAGAGACCTCCGGGAGATGATTCCCCTCTCCGGCAGGGTGCCGGAGGCGATCTCCTGAATCCCCCGAGATGGGATTGGCGGCGGCGTCGTCTCTGGAAGGTTTTCCGTATCGTGGCTCTCGGTACTGGGGTTTTCGCGACGAAGGCTTTAAGTAGGCGGAAGGGTAGGTTTAGGGGTGACACGAGGGCCCCACACGCCAGGGCCGCGCGGCCAAGGCCTGGGCCGCGCCGCCCTGTTGTGTCGGCGCCTCGTCGCCCCACTTCGTTTCCCTTTCGGTCTTCTGGAAGCTTCATGGAAAAATAAGACCCTCGGCGTTGATTTCGTCCAATTCCGAGAATATTTCCTTTGTAGGATTTCTGAAACCAAAAACAGCAGAAAATAGCAACTGGCTCTTCGGCATCTCGTCAATAGGTTAGTGCCGGAAAATGCATAATAATGACATATAATGTGTATAAAACATGTGAGTATCATCATAAAAGTAGCATGGAACATAAGAAATTATAGATACGTTTGGGACGTATCAAGCATCCCCAAGCTTAGTTCCTACTCGCCCTCGAGTAGGTAAACGATAACAAAGATAATTTCGAAGTGACATGCTATCATAATCTTGATCAATACTATTGTAAAGCATATGAGATGAATGCAGCGATTCGAAGCAATGGTGAAGACAATGAGTAAACAAATGAATCATATAGCAAAGACTTTTCATGAATAATACTTTCAAGACAAGCATCAATAAGACTTGCATAAGAGTTACTCATAAAGTAATAAATTCAAAGTAGAAAGCATTGAAGCAACACAAAGGAAGATATAAGTTTCAGCGGTTGCTTTCAACTTCAACATGTATATCTCATGGATAATTGTCAACACAAAGTAATATAACAAGTGCAATAGGTAAACATGTAGGAATCAATGCACACAGTTCACACAAGTGTTTGCTTCTGAGATAGAAAGAATAGGTGAACTGACTCAACAATAAAGTAAAAGAAAGGCCCTTCGCAGAGGGAAGCATGGATTAATATTTTTGTGCTAGAGCTTTTCATTTCGAAAACATAGAAACAATTTTGTCAACGGTAGTAATAAATCATATGTGTTATGTATAAGATATCCTATAAGTTGCAAGCCTCATGCATAGTATACCAATAGTGCTCGCACCTTGTCCTAATTAGCTTGGATTAACATGGATTATCATTGCATAGCATATGTTTCAACCAAGTGTCACAAAGGGGTACCTCTATGCCGCATGTACAAAGGTCTAAGGAGAAAGCTCGCATTGGATTTCTCGCTTTTGATTATTCTCAACTTAGACATCCACACCGGGTCAACATAGACAACAAATAATGGACTCCTCTTTAATGCATAAGCATTCAACAACACATAATATTCTCATAAGAGATTGAGGATTAATTGTCCAAACTGAAACTTCCACCATGGATCATGGCTTTAGTTAGCGGCCCAATGTTCTTCTCTAACAATATGCATACTCAAACCATTTGATCATGAAAATCGCCCTTACTTCAGACAAGACGACCATGCATAGCAACTCACATGATATTCAACAAAGGTAAAATAGTTGATGGCGTCCCCAGAAACATGGTTACCGCTCAACAAGCAACTTATTAAGAAATAAGATACATAGCTACATATTCTTCACCACAATAGTTTTTAAGGCTATTTTTCCCATGAGCTATATATTGCAAAGACAAAGAATAGAATTTTTAAAGGTAGCACTCAAGTAATTTACTTTGGAATGGCAGAGAAATACCATGTAGTAGGTAGGTATGGTGGACACAAATGACATAGTTTTTGGCTCAAGGATTTGGATGCACGAGAAGAATCCCTGTCAATACAAGGCTAGGCTAGCAAGGTTGTTTGAAGCAAAATCAAGTATAAAATGGTGCAGCAAAGCTTACATATGAACATATTGCAAGCATTATAAGACTTTACATCGTCTCCTTGTTGTTCAAACACCTTAACCAGAAAATATCTAAACTCTAGAGACCAATCATGCAAACCAAATTTTAACAAGCTCTATGTAGTTCTTCATTAATAGGTACAAAGTACATGATGCAAGAGCCTAAACATGATCTATATGAGCACAACAATTGCCAAGTATCAAATTATTCAAGACATTATACCAATTACCACATGCAGCATTTTCTATCTCCAACCATATAACAATGAACGAAGTAGTTCAACCTTCGCCATGAACATTAAGGATAATGCTAAGAACATATGTGTTCATACGAAACAGCGGAGCGTGTCTCTCTCCCAAACAAAGAATGCTAGGATCCGAATTTATTCAAACAAAAACAAAAACAAAAACAAACAGACGCTCCAAGTAAAGCACATAAGATGTGAAGGAATAAAAATATAGTTTCACTAGAGGTGACCTGATAAGTTGTCGATGAAGAAGGGATGCCTTGGGCATCCCCAGCTTAGATGCTCGAGTCTTCTTAAAATATGCGGGGATGAACCACGGGGCATCCCCAAGCTTAGATTTTTCACTCTTCTTGATCATATTGTATCATCCTCCTCTCTTGACCCTTGAAAACTTCCTCCACACCAAACTCAAAACAATCTCATTAGAGGGTTAGTGCATAATTGAAAATTCATATATTCGGAGGTGACATAATCATTCTTAACACTTCTGGACATTGCACAAAGCTACTGAAGGTTAATGGAACAAAGAAATCCATCAAACATAGCAAAACAGGCAATGCAAAATAAAAGGCAGAATCTGTCACAACAGAACAGTTCGTAAAGACGAATTTTTTTAGAGGCACTGGACTTGCTCACATGAAAATGCTCAAATTTAATGAAAGTTGCGTACATATCTGAGGATCACGCACATAAATTGGCAGATTTTTCTAAATTTTCTACAGCAGGGGCGGCTCAATTTCGTGACAGCAAGAAATCTGTTCCCGTGCGATAATCCAAATCTAGTATTGACTTTACTATCAAAGACTTTACTTGGCACAACAATGCAATAAAATAAAGATAAGGAGAGGTTTCTACAGTAGTAACAACTTCCAAGACTCAAATATAAAACAAAAGTGCAGAAGTAAATTAATGGGTTGTCTCCCATAAGCGCTTTTCTTTAACGCCTTTCGACTAGGCGCGAAAGTGTGAATCAAGTATTATCAAGAGACGAAGCATCAACATCATAATTTGTTCTAATAATAGAATCATAAGGTAACTTCATTCTCTTTCTAGGGAAGTGTTCCATACCTTTCTTGAGAGGAAATTGATATTTAATATTACCTTCCTTCATATCAATGGTAGCACCAACGAGTTCGAAGAAAAGGTCTTCCCAATATAATGGGACAAGATGCATTGCATTCAATATCCAGGACAACAAAATCAACGGGGACAAGGTTATTGTTAACCATAATACGAACATTATCAATTCTCCCCAAAGGTTTCTTTATAGCATTATCAGCAAGATTAACATCCAAATAACAATTTTTCAATGGTGGCAAGTCAAGCATATCATAGATTTTCTTAGGCATATCAGAAATACTTGCACCAAGATCACATAAAGCATTACAATCAAAATCATTGACCCTCATCTTAATGATGGGCTCCCAACCATCTTCTAACTTCCTAGGAATAGAAGTTTCAAGTTTTAGTTTCTCCTCTCTAGCTTTTATGAGAGCATTTGTAATATGTTTTGTAAAGGCCAAATTTATAGCACTAGCATTGGGACTTTTAGCAAGTTTTTGTAAGAACTTTATAACTTTAGAGATGTGACAATCATCAAAATCTAAACCATTATGATCTACAGCAATGGGATCATTGTCCCCAATATTTTGAAAAATTTCAGCAGTTTTATCACAAACAGTTTCACCAGTTTTAGCAGTTTCAGCAGTTTCAGGCAGTTTTGCACTAGGAGTAGAAACATTGCCAACACCAATTATTTTACCATTGATAGTAGGAGGTGTAGCAACATGTGAAGCATTAACATTACTAGTGGTGGTAATAGTCCAAACTTTAGCTACATTATTCTCTTTAGCTAGTTTTTCGTTTTCTTCTCTTTCCCACCTAGCATGCAATTCAGCCATCAATCTAATATTCTCATTAATTCGAACTTGGATGGCGATTGCTGTAGTAACAATTTTATTATCATTATCCTTATTAGGCATAACTTTCAATTTTAAAAGATCAACATCAGAGGCAAGTCTATCAACCTTAGAAGCAAGAATATCAATTTTATCAAGCTTTTCCTCAACAGATTTGTTAAAAGCGGTTTGTGTACTAATAAATTCTTTAAGCATGGCTTCAAGACCAAGGGGTACACTCCTATTATTGTTGTAAGAATTCCCATAAGAATTACCATAACCATTACCATTAGCAGAAGGATATGGCCTATAGTTGTTGCCAGAATTATTCCTATAAGCATTGTTGTTGAAATTATTATTTTTAATGAAGTTCACATCAACATGTTCTTCTTGGGCAACCTATGAAGCTAAAGGAACATTATTAGGATCAACATTAGATCTACCATTCACAAGTATAGACATAATAGCATCAATCTTATCACTCAAGGAGGAGGTTTCTTCAACAGAATTTACCTTCTTACCTTGTGGAGCTCTTTACGTGTGCCATTCAGAATAATTTATCATCATATCATCAAGAAGCTTTGTTGCCGCCCCCAAAGTAATGGACATAAAGGTACCTCCAGCAGCTGAATCCAATAGGTTCCGCGAAGAAAAATTCAATCCTGCATAAAAGGTTTGGATGATCATCCAAGTAGTTAGTCCATGGGTAGGGCAATTCTTTACCAAAGATTTCATTCTCTCCCATGCTTGAGCAACATGTTCATTATCTAATTGCTTAAAATTCATTATGATACTTCTCAAAGATATAATTTTAGCGGGAGGATAATATCTACCAATAAAAGCATCCTTACATTTAGTCCATGAATCAATACTATTTCTAGGCGAGAGATAGCAACCAATCTTTAGCTTTTCCTCTTAAGGAGAAAGGAAACAATTTTAATTTTATAATGTCACCATCTACATCCTTATACTTTTGCATTTCACAAAGTTCAACAAAATTATTAAGATGGGCAGCGACATCATCGGAACTAACACCGAGAAAATTGCTCTCTCATAACAAGATTTAGTAAAGCGAGGTTTAATTTCAAAGAATTCTACTGTAGTTGCGGGTGGAGCAATAGGTGTGCATAAGAAATCATTATTATTTGTGCTAGTGAAGTCACACAACTTAGTATTCTCAACAGTACCCATTTTAGCAGTAGTAAATAAAGCAAACTAAATAAAGTAAATGCAAGTAACTAATTTTTTGTGTGTTTTCAATATAGAGAACAAGACAGTAAATAAAGTAAAGCTAGCAACTAATTTTTTTTTGATATAAGAGCAAACAAAGCAGTAAATAAAGTAAAACAAAGCAAGACAAAAATAAAGTAAAGAGATTGGATGTGGGAGACTCCCCTTGCAGCGTGTCTTGATCTCCCCGGCAACGGCGCCAGAATTTTAGCTTGATGACGCGTAAAGCACACGCCCGTTGGGAACCCCAAGTGGAAGGTGTGATGCGTACAGCAGCAAGTTTCCCTCGATAAGAAACCAAGGTTTATCGAACCGGTAGGAGTCAAGGATCACGTGAAGGTCGTTGGTGACGGAGTGTAGTGCGGCGCAACACCGGGGATTCGGCGCCAACGTGGAACCTGCACAACACAATCAAAGTACTTTGCCCCAACGTAACAGTGAGGTTGTCAATCTCACCGGTTTGCTGTAAACAAAGTATTAGATGTATAGTGTGGATGATGATGGTTGTTCGCGAAGAACATTAAAGAACAATTGCAGTAGATTGTATTTCAGATGTAAAGAATGGACCGGGGTCCACAGTTCACTAGTGGTGTCTCTCCCATAAGATAATTAGCATGTTGGGTGAACAAATTACAGTTGGGAAATAGACAAATAAAGAAGGCATAACAATGCACATACATATATCATGATGAGTACTATGAGATTTAATCAGGGCATTACGACAAAGTACATAGACCGCTATCCGGCATGCATCTATGCCTAAAAAGTCCACCTTCAGGTTATCATCCGAACCCCTTCCAGTATTAAGTTGCAAACAATAGACAATTGCATTAAGTATGGTGCGTAATGTAATCAACACAAATATCCTTAGACAAAGCATCGATGTTTTATCCCTAGTGGCAACAACACATCCACAACCTTAGAACTTTACGTCCTTGTCCCAGATTCAATGGAGGCATGAACCCACTATCGAGCATAAATACTCCCTCTTGGAGTCACAAGTATCAACTTGGCCAGAGCCTCTACTAGCAACGGAGAGCATGCAAGAACATAAACAACATATATGATAGATTGATAATCAACTTGACATAGTATTCAATATTCATCGGATCTCAACAAACACAACATGTAGCATTACAAATAGATGATCTTGATCATGATAGGCAGCTCACAAGATCTAACATGATAGCACAATGAGGAGAAGACAACCATCTAGCTACTGCTATGGACCCATAGTCCAGGGGTGAACTACTCACACATCGATCCGGAGGCGGTCATGGTGATGAAGAGACCTCCGGGAGATGATTCCCCTCTCCGGCGAGGGTGCGGGAGGCGATCTCTGAATCCCCGAGATGGGATTGGCGGCGGCGGCGTCTGCGGAAGGTTTTCCGTATCGTGGCTCTCGGTACTGGGGGTTTCGCGACGAAGGCTTTAAGTAGGCGGAAGGATAGGTTTAGGGGCGACACGAGGGCCCCACACGCCGAGGCCGCGCGGCCAAGGCCGGGCCGCGCCGCCCTGTTGTGTCGGCGCCTCGTCGCCCCACTTCGTTTCCCTTTCGGTCTTCTGGAAGCTTCGTGGAAAAATAAGACCCTGGGCGTTGATTTCGTCCAATTCCGAGAATATTTCCTTTGTAGGATTTTTGAAACCAAAAACAGCAGAAAACATCAACTAGCTCTTCGGCATCTCGTCAATAGGTTAGTGCCGGAAAGTGCATAATAATGACATATAATGTGTATAAAACATGTGAGTATCATCATAAAAGTAGCATGGAACATAAGAAATTATAGATACGTTTGGGACGTATCAGCCCACCTAGGGTTTCCAACGAACCCTAGAGAGCAAGTATCTTGATGAATACAAGGGGGAACAAGATTTGGCTTGGTAGAACGGTAGATCAGGGCCTCCTCTATCTTTTTCCTGGAGGGCTTTGAGTTTGGGTGGCGGAGGAGGGAGATCTGAGGCTTTTGGTGTTTCTAACAATGGAGTATGAGAGAGAGAGAGCTCAAGAACAGCTTGTAGTGTAGTGCCTACCTATTCAGAGGTAGGAGAAGGGGCATTTATAGTGTCAATTGAAATCTGGCCGTTGTGACTTGTCCACCTCAGCAATTCTTCGAGAAACCCGGTCAACCGGGCTTGGGACCGGGACGTCCGGCGCAGGGGCCGGTCAGACCGGGCCAGGGACCAGCCTTCCGGTCCAAACCGAAGCTGGGACCGGGTCTTGACCGGGGCAACTCTTTGTCATACAGAACAGGCCTCTGGTTGGCACCGGAGCAGAAGCCGGTTGGCGCCTGGGAGTCCGGTCCACAGCCCGGTCCGACCGGGCGGATGACCGGACCAGGTCGGTCCAGACCGGGCCTGTAACCGGGCCATGACCGGGACGCATTTGCGTCATACAGAACATGGCCCCGGTTGGCACCAGTCCAGGGGCCGGTCGGTGCCGGGATGGCCGGTGCTAGGGTCGGTCTGACCGGGCCTATGACCGGCCAGGTGTTGAGGAGACCTTCTTCATTTTTGTCGAAGTGGGGGGTCTCCCTTTACCTTCTTGTTCCATTGATACACCATTATGCCTATTTGGCTAATACCTGAGAATAATCTCATAGACATGTATTAGACCAAATACTCTAGCAAGGTGTCATTGTTACCAAAATAATGGATAAGGGTGAAATACCCTTACAAAACTAGAAAAACAGAAGATTACATATGGTTGTGAATATATATAGTGGAATATTCACAATCATATGGTAAAGATCTTCGCACCCTCTTATATTTGCACATATTTCAACGTTTATACCTCAATGTCTTTATCATGGACTTAGGAGTAGAAGAAGTCTATTAAAATAAATTGGGTATAACTTAAATATGTGGATTCTATATGTGTATGGGAGATATGTTAGAAAGGGAAAATGATTTTCTATTTAAATGAATGAAAACACTCTAGGTTCAGTTTGGTAGAACGCGAGTCTCCAAAACCGGATGTTATAGGTTCAAATATGTGGAGTATCTTATGTTGAAGCAAACAAAATAAGTTCACAAAAGAATTTGGGTGGCAACTCGAATTTAACATCCTCTCGGTCTAGAGGAGATCAACAACAAAAAAATACTCGGTCAATGAACCTCGCTCGATCATAACGAAAAATCCATTTTCATATATCTTTAAAAATAAGACGTTTTAAGAATTTAATTTTAAACCACTGAAACATCTTGTATTTAGAAAGGAGAGGGATAAGAAATAGCGAAACCGCTCGCAAACATGTTCGGACATCTTTAGGGGCGTGATACAAACGGTCGCAAAGTGGCTGTTTACGTCTGCACAATCAATATTTGGTCTGCCCCAGCCCCATAGCACGACACAAACTGATCGGGATGTCTGCGGAGACGCATTCATGGCCTAAATTTGGACCGCAAATGCGACCACGTGGATACGACGCGGACAACTCGCGTGAACTACCTGGCCCAGCCCGCTAGGGACAGCAAAATCCAGCAGACTGAAATCGCACCCGTCCCCTTCTTTGTAGCCCCCTATGGTGACACCGCCACCCCGCTGCCACCCGCAACCCCTCGCTGTAGTAGCCAAGCTCTATTCGGTCAATGACTTGCCGGAGTCCACTAAGGATGACAATTTTATCCACGGATATTTGACCCGCCGAACACAGGTATGGAGGGTTGATTGTGCCAATTGATTTCATGGGGCGGATATCCAATAATTCACAGAGCGGGCACATGCGGAAGTTTTTCCCCATGGATATCCAATAGATATCCATCTCACATGTGCGACCCACATGCTAATGAGACATAGAATTTTCCCTATGCCTAGATGCCTCTCTCTTGAGGCCTAAATCACCAAAGGACCATGATTTCTAACCCAGATTACACTAATCCTCGTTGTTGCTTTGATATTTCTATGCGTTGCCCTCATAATTATTGTTGATATTGCTGAAATAATGTCGAAATGTTGGTGTTGCGCTGAAATGTTGGTATGCTGATGTGTATAGTACGTACACACATGGATATCCATGGATATCCGGTGGGTTTGGATTTGGAGCGACATCCATGCCAATGAATACTTTCGTGGGCGGGACACGGCGAGACTGATGGATATGGGAATTTATCTAGTTTTGGTATATCCATCCAAACCCGTTCCATTTCCATCCATAGAGTCCACTCTCGGTGCCAGGGGTAGGTGTGGTGACCCTGCATACCACTCCATGTTGTAGTATGCCAGTCGTTGACATAACATGTGCGAAGTACCAATCCGCAAATATTACATCCCTCAGAGTAGTACAACAGAAGCATAACTGGTCTTTAACTCAATCACATAATATTACAAACCATATATATACATCATCTCGGAGCTCCTCCTGGGTCCATAGAGGTTTACTCCTAGGTTCGAGGTGAACCCTACTTAACTTACAATATATATTTCTTAGCAAGTTTAACATTATTCGACTCGAGCAGCTAAATACTATAGAGTTCGTGCTGCTCGATTACTACTACTACTCTCGTGGTCTAAGCTTGTTCTTCTGGAACCTCCCCGGTTCCGTACACTATCAGGTAGTCGACCCCCTCTACTCCTCCAGAGAGGTCTGGTTCTTCGTAGCAGATCTCATCTGCTCCATCTTGTCCTTCGTTGGCCTCCTCAAGGTGATTCAGACAATCTAAGCATGGGATTATAAGAAGTATGAGTACGAGCGTACTCAACAAGTTCATTATAGGAAAGAGGTGTTTAATGCACTAGATATGATACTAGACCAGAAAGTCTAATACCAATGCAGGTTTTCATAATCATTTCTTCAAATAGTTGCTTTTATTCAGAAGAACTATGTCCGTCAGCCTTCACCGGTTTACTAGAACTTCATGGAGTTCCTTTCCGGCAGCGTTCGTAGTTCCAAATCCCGGAACAGGGAGTGACAGGTCACGATTCATTACACTCTGCAGAGGTGTGTTGCTTTACCCATAAGAGATATTAACCTTGGTGCCAACCAGGCAGCTTTCCCGTCCACACTTCCGTGGGGTGAGGCCCGGTATAAGGTCCTAGTCAATATTGCATTCCTCCGCGACCTTGCACACCCACCCTTTTTTGCAATTCCGACCTTGGGTCCTCGCCGGTCAGCGTACCCCTTTGGATACCTTCCGACCTCGACAACAATCAGGTTCTCGACCTGATTCCTTCGCCGATCGTTGAAACCCATCATAGACCGCATTACTGTGGGGACTTAGGGCTCCCCAACCATTCCGCTTGTCCCTCGGGATTCAAGTGACTACGGTAAGCGCATTCGTTGATGAACGAGAGGAAGAAACACAATTGACTACTCTGTCCCACTCCAGATCTTATGGTTAACACGGGTATCACGACACAAGAATCACTGGACGACATTGGTTGTTTAATCCTAGATGGATACAAACCCTTGCAATGGAACCTCCACTATACTCATGCCATGGTTCCATTGCCAACCACATAGTCATATTCATACTTATGAAAATAGAAATTTTGCTTTTCATGCAAGAGTGATAAGTATAGTACTTTGCAAGTAATTTGGTAAAAATACTCAAAGTAACATGAGCAAGTGATGAACTTGCCTGCCGACTGCAATGTAGTGCAGTTGGATTGTTTGGACTGACCCTGGTCCTCTGTTTCTGAAAGATAACATCATTGTCCGATAAGGGCAATGTTTAAAGATTCAAATATGCATGCTTTCGATTTTTAGGGTTTGGTTCCCCCCTTCCCGATGCTTTGTGATTTAATGTCAGAGGTGGCTAAATAAGAACAATTTAATATTACTCCTTAAGAGTGGAAATAATATCTTGGAATATTGCCAAGATTTGTTTAAGTCCAAAATAATTTATGGACTTATTTAATCATTAAAAATATGGAGTTTATTTTTAATGATATTTATTAATTCATTATTCTTTTGATTTAGTTATGGCTCAACTTTATTTGTCTCAAAAATTCCATCTCATATTTTATTATGATAGAGAATTAAATTTTAAGTGGTTTGCATATTTTTCTCTATTTTTTAGAGTTATATTTAATTTATAAAATTTTGTCAAATTTTCAATTTTAAATGAAATTTGGAAATGTCCAAATTGCCCTTGGGCCCACCTGTCAGGTGAAGCCCAGTGGGTTGGGCTAAACCCACCGGCCTGGTCCGACCCGCTCGGTCGCACCATTCACTCCCCCGCGCCTCCTTGATGAACCCTAGCTCTCTCGCGACACCGTGGTCGCTGCCGCTGATATGTCTCCAACGTATCGATAATTTCTTATGTTCCATGCCATATTATTGATGATACCTACATGTTTTATGCACACTTTATGTCATATTCGTGCATTTTCTGGAACTAACCTATTAACAAGATGCCGAAGAGCCGATTCTTTGTTTTCTGCTGTTTTTGGTTTCAGAAATCCTAGTAACGAAATATTCTCGGAATTGGACGAAATCAAGACCCGGGGTCCTATTTTGCCACGAAGCTTCCGGAAGACCGAAGAGGAGTCGAAGTGGGGCCACGAGGGGCCGCCACCATAGGGCGGCGCGGCCCGGGTCTTGGCCGCGCCGACCGTGGTGTGGGGCCCTCGTGTGGCCCCCCACGTTGCCCTTCCGCCTACTTAAAGCCTCCGTCGCGAAACCCCTGATGCGAAGAACCACGATACGGAAAAACTTCCAGAGACGCCGCCGCCGCCAATCCCATCTCGGGGGATTCTGGAGATCTCCTCGGGCACCCTGCCGGAGAGGGGATTCATCTCCCGGAGGACTCTACACCGCCATGGTCGCCTCCGGAGTGATGAGTGAGTAGTTCACCCCTGGACTATGGGTCCATAGCGGTAGCTAGATGGTTGTCTTCTCCTCATTGTGCTTCATTGTTGGATCTTGTGAGCTGCCTAACATGATCAAGATCATCTATCCGTAATACTCTATGTTGTGTTTGTCGGGATCCGATGGATAGAGAATACCATGTTATGTTAATTATCAAGTTATTACCTATGTGTTGTTTATGATCTTGCATGCTCTCCGTTATTAGTAGAGGCTCTGGCCAAGTTGATGCTAGTAACTCCAAGAGGGAGTATTTATGCTCGATAGTGGGTTCATGCCTGCATTGACACCGGGGAGTGACGAAACCCCTAAGGTTGTGTTGTCTTGTTGCCACTAGGGATAAAACATTGATGCTATGTCCGAGGATGTAGTTATTGATTACATTACGCACCATACATAATGCAATTGTCTGTTGTTAGCAACTTAATACTGGAGGGGGTTCGGATGATAACCTAAAGGTGGACTTTTTAGGCATAGATGCAGTTGGATGGCGGTCTATGTACTTTGTCGTAATGCCCAATTAAATCTCACTTGTACTTATCATGACATGTATGTGCATTGTTATGCCCTCTCTATTTGTCAATTGCCCGACTGTAATTTGTTCACCCAACATGCTTTTATCTTATGGGAGAGACACCTCTAGTGAAGCTGTGGACCCGGTCCATTCTTTTATCTTGAAATACAAATCTGCTGCAATACTTGTTTTACTTGTTTTCTCTCGCAAACAATCATCTTCCACACAATACGGTTAATCCTTTGTTACGAGCAAGCCGGTGAGATTGACAACCTCACTGTTTCGTTGGGGCAAAGTACTTTGGTTGTGTTGTGCGGGTTCCACGTTGGCGCCGGAATCCCTGGTGTTGCGCCGCACTACATCCCGCCGCCATCAACCTTCAACGTGCTTCTTGGCTCCTCCTGGTTCGATAAACCTTGGTTTCTTTCTGAGGGAAAACTTGTTGCTGTGCGGATCATACCTTCCTCTTGGGGTTCCCAACGAACGTGTGAATTACACGCCACAAGCATATTTTCTGGCGCCGTTGCCGGGGAGATCAAGACACGCTGCAAGGGGAGTCTCCACTTCCCAATCTCTTTACTTTGTTTTTGTCTTGCTTTATTTTATTTACTACTTTGTTTGCTGCATTATATCAAAACACACAAAAAATTAGTTGCTAGCTTTACTTTATTTACTGTCTTGTTTGCTATATCAAAAACACAAAAAAATTAGTTACTTGCATTTACTTTACTTATTTCATCATGTTTCCTTTTAATTTTACCACAAAAGACATACCGGTAGGACGCGGGTCTATAATTGGGAGAAACAATATAGAAGAATTCTTCAGTCATGTTAGTACCGTTGAAGACTTTGAAGATAGACACTTGGTAGAACTTGCTCCTACTTATGAAATTGCTGCTGCTTGCTTTAGTTCGCATGTTGGAAACTAAATTTGTTAATCTCAATCCTATAATCCAACACATGTTTCTTACACTTGGTAATATGGAAGAGGGGGAAAAGAAAGATTTTGTTTTAGAAACCCTTCTTAGAGAATTTGGTGGTCTAGAAAGAGAGGCTAGAAAGGTCTTTGCTAAATTTAATATGCTTGGTTCTCATACTAATTTTGTTGGTCTCCTTGAAAAAATGGACATGGATAGAATAAGGTACACTAATAATATTAATGATGGTGGGGAGATCAAAGCACCAATACCATGTAAACTCCTAGCTATGAATGATGCACTAGAAAATAACTATGCTTGGCTTGTTCCTGAAAATTTGTTCGATGAGAGTAGCAAGCCCAAGACTAATGAAAAGGGAGATGCTGAAACTTATGTATCCAATATACTATGCATGGTTGAGAAAACTCCAAACCCCGTTGTAGATGCACCACCCTTTGATAACACTTGGGTTACACTTTCTGCGCCTAGCTGAAAGGCGTTAAAGAAAAGCGCTTATGGGAGACAACCCATGTTTTTACTACAGTATTTTTGTTTTATATTTGAGTCTTGGAAGTTGTTTACTACTGTAGCAACCTCTCCTTATCTTAGTTCTATGTTTTGTTGTGCCAAGTAAAGTCTTTGATAGTAAAGTAAATACTAGATTTGGATTACTGCGCAGAAACAGATTTCTTTGCTGTCACGAATCTGGGTCTAATTCTCTGTAGGTAACTCAGAAAATTAAGCCAATTTACGTGAGTGATCCTTACGCAACTTTCATTCAATTTGGGCATTTTCATTTGAGCAAGTCTGGTGCCCTAATAAAATCCATCTTTACGGACTGTTCTGTTTTGACAGATTCTGCCTTTTATTTCGCATTGCCTCTTTTGCTATGTTGGATGAATTTCTTTGATCCATTAATGTCCAGTAGCTTTATGCAATGTCCAGAAGTTTTAAGAATGATTATGTCACCTCTGAACATGTTAATTTTTATTGTGCACTAACCCTCTAATGAGTTGTTTCGAGTTTGGTGTGGAGGAAGTTTTCAAGGATCAAGAGAGGAGTATGATACAATATGATCAAGGAGAGTGAAAGCTCTAAGCTTGGGGATGCCCGGTGGTTCACCCCTGCATATTCTAAGAAGACTCAAGCGTCTAAGCTTGGGGATGCCCAAGGCATCCCCTTCTTCATCGACAACATTATCGAGTTCCTCCCTGAAACTATATTTTTATTCCGTCACATCTTATGCACTTTGCTTGGAGCGTCGGTTTGTTTTTGTTTTTGTTTTGTTTGAATAAAATGGATCCTAGCATTCAGTTTGTGGGAGAGAGACACGCTCCGCTGTAGCATATGGACAAGTATGTCCTTAGGCTCTACTCATAGTATTCATGGCGAAGTTTCTTCTTCGTTAAATTGTTATATGGTTGGAATTGGAAAATACTACATGTAGTAACTCTAAAATGTCTTGGATAATTTGATACTTGGCAATTGTTGTGCTCATGTTTAAGCTCTTGCATCATATAATTTGCACCCATTAATGAAGAAACACTTAGAGCTTGCTAATTTGGTTTGCATATTTGGTTTCTCTAGAGTCTAGATAACATCTAGTATTGAGTTTTGAACAACAAGGAAGACGGTGTAGAGTCTTATAATGTTTACAATATGTCTTTTATGTGAGTTTTGCTGCACCGTTCATCCTTGTGTTTGTTTCAAATAACCTTGCTAGCCTAAACCTTGTATCGAGAGGGAATACTTCTCATGCATCCAAAATCCTTGAGCCAACCACTATGCCATTTGTGTCCACCATACCTACCTACTACATGGTATTTATCCGCCATTCCAAAGTAAATTGCTTGAGTGCTACCTTTAAAATTCCATCATTCACCTTTACAATATATAGCTAATGGGACAAATAGCTTAAAAACTATTGTGGTATTGAATATGTACTTATGCACTTTATCTCTTATTAAGTTGCTTGTTGTGCGATAACCATGCTTCGGGGACGCCATCATCTATTCTTTGTTGAATATCATGTGAGTTGCTATGCATGTCCGTCTTGTCCGAAGTAAGAGAGATCTACCACCTTAATGGTTGGAGCATGCATATTGTTAGAGAAGAACATTGGGCCGCTAACTAAAGCCATGATTCATGGTGGAAGTTTCAGTTTTGGACATATATCCTCAATCTCATATGAGAATAATAATTGTTGCCACATGCTTATGCATTAAAGAGGAGTCCATTATCTGTTGTCCATGTTGTCCCGGTATGGATGTCTAAGTTGAGAATAATCAAAAGCGAGAAATCCAAAATGCGAGCTTTCTCCTTAGACCTTTGTACGAGGCGGCATGGAGGTACCCCATTGTGACACTTGGTTAAAACATGTGTATTGCAAAGATCCGGTAGTCCAAGCTAATTAGGACAAGGTGCGGGCACTATTAGTATACTATGCATGAGGCTTGCAACTTGTAAGATATAATTTACATACCTCATATGCTTTATTACTACCGTTGACAAAATTGTTTCATGTTTTCAAAATAAAAGCTCTAGCACAAATATAGCAATCGATGCTTTCCTCTTTGAAGGACCATTCTTTTTTACTTTTATGTTGAGTCAGTTCACCTATCTCTCTCCACCTCAAGAAGCAAACACTTGTGTGAACTGTGCATTGATTCCTACATACTTGCATATTGCACTTGTTATATTACTCTATGTTGACAATTATCCATGAGATATACATGTTACAAGTTGAAAGCAACCGCTGAAACTTAATCTTCCTTTGTGTTGCTTCAATACATTTACTTTGATTTATTGCTTTATGAGTTAACTCTTATGCAAGACTTATTGATGCTTGTCTTGAAGTACTATTCATGAAAAGTATTTGCTTTATGATTCACTTGTTTACTCATGTCATTACCATTGTTTTGATCGCTGCATTCATTACATATGTTTACAAATAGTATGATCAAGGTTATGATGGCATGTCACTTCAGAAATTATCTTTGTTATCGTTTTACCTGCTCGGGACGAGCAGAACTAAGCTTGGGGATGCTGATACGTCTCCAACGTATCGATAATTTCGTATGTTCCATGCCATATTATTGATGATACCTACATGTTTTATGCACACTTTATGTCATATTCGTGCATTTTCTGGAACTAACCTATTAACAAGATGCCGAAGAGCCAGTTGTTGTTTTCTGCTGTTTTTGGTTTCAGAAATCCTAGTAACGAAATATTCTCGGAATTGGACGAAATCAAGACCCGGGGTCCTATTTTGCCACGAAGCTTCCGGAAGACCGAAGAGGAGTCGAAGTGGGGCCACGAGGGGCCGCCACCATAGGGCGGCGCGGCCCGGGTCTTGGCCGCGCCGACCCGTGGTGTGGGGCACTCGTGTGGCCCCCACGTTGCCCTTCCGCCTACTTAAAGCCTCCGTCGCGAAACCCCGAGGCGAAGAACCACGATACGGAAAACCTTCCGGAGCCGCCGCCGCCAATCCCATCTCGGGGATTCCGGAGATCTCCTCCGGCACCCTGCCGGAGAGGGGATTCATCTCCGGAGGACTCTACACCGCCATGGTCGCCTCCGGAGTGATGAGTGAGTAGTTCACCCCTGGACTATGGGTCCATAGTAGTAGCTAGATGGTTGTCTTCTCCTCATTGTGCTTCATTGTTGGATCTTGTGAGCTGCCTAACATGATCAAGATCATCTATCCGTAATACTCTATGTTGTGTTTGTCGGGATCCGATGGATAGAGAATACCATGTTATGTTAATTATCAAGTTATTACCTATGTGTTGTTTATGATCTTGCATGCTCTCCGTTATTAGTAGAGGCTCTGGCCAAGTTGATGCTAGTAACTCCAAGAGGGAGTATTTATGCTCGATAGTGGGTTCATGCCTGCATTGACACCTGGGGGAGTGATAGAAACCCCTAAGGTTGTGTTGTGTTGTTGCCACTAGGCATAAAACATTGATGCTATGTCCGAGGATGTAGTTATTGATTACATTACGCACCATACATAATGCAATTGTCTGTTGTTAGCAACTTAATACTGGAGGGGGTTCGGATGATAACCTGAAGGTGGACTTTTTAGGCATAGATGCAGTTGGATGGCGGTCTATGTACTTTGTCGTAATGCCCAATTAAATCTCACTGTACTTATCATGACATGTATGTGCATTGTTATGCCCTCTCTATTTTTCAATTGCCCGACTGTAATTTGTTCACCCAACATGCTTTTATCTTATGGGAGAGACACCTCTAGTGAACTGTGGACCCCGGTCCATTCTTTTATACTCGAAATACAAATCTGCTTTGCAATACTTGTTTTATCTGTTTTCTCTGCAAACAATCATCTTCCACACAATACGGTTAGTCCTTTGTTACAGCAAGCCGGTGAGATTGAAAACCTCACTTGTTTCGTTGGGGCAAAGTACTTTGGTTGTGTTGTGCGAGGTTCCACGTTGGCGCCGGAATCCCCGGTGTTGCGCCGCACTACATCCCGCCGCCATCAACCTTCAACGTGCTTCTTGGCTCCTCCTGGTTCGATAAACCTTGGTTTCTTTCTGAGGGAAAACTTGCTGCTGTGCGCATCATACCTTCCTCTTGGGGTTCCCAACGAACGTGTGAATTACACGCCATCAGCCGCCATCGCCGCTTTATTTCGGCCACCTCCGGCCATCTCCGGCGACGAGATCGGTCGCATCTTGCTCGCCTCTCAATGGCGCACCCGATGGTCCGCGTTGATTTGTGTTTGGCGGTCGCCTCTATTCGCCCCCAACCCTACTGCAACTAGGGTTGCACGGGTTCGCGGCGATTCGCCGCTCGCTAGCATTCCTGGCGTTGCGGTGCTGCCGTGAGCCGCGCCATGGTGGTGCTGGGCGCTGCAGTGCTTGCCGTGGCCTGGCTTGGCCTGGTCTGGCACCGCCGTGCGTCTGGCGTGTGGCGCCGTGGCCGCCATGGCTGCGCTCGACATCTGCTCGCCTAGGTATGTGCTCCTCCCTCTCTCTCTCTCGTATGTTCTTCCTCCTCATCCACCACTGGATGCCTTGGCATCCATGGTGTTGTGCTGCTGCTGTGTGCTGCTGATGTGTGGTGCAGCTGCTCCTGTGTGCTGCTCCTGTGTGCCCTAACCTGCCATGCTATTGCTTCTGTGGCCATGCATGTGCTGCTGCTCTGCTTATGCTGCTGCTCTCTACTTGATGTGCATGGTTCTGTGAAATTCCTAGATGCTACTGGCTTGCTTATGCCTGTATATCCTGTCTGCAGCTATTCCTAAGCTTGTGCTTATGTTGTTGCTACTGCTGTGACACTTATGCATTTGCTTATGAGCATGCTGTGATGCTCATGGCTTGTCATGTTGCTCCAGCTGCTGCTGTTGCTACTGGATGGTCATGTGTATCCTCCATTCTTGCCCCTGGCTTGATTACTTGAAGTAATCCTTGCTTATGCAAGGGCCAGTGCTATGTGTGTGCTTCTGGATACAATTATAAAATTATTTATACGATTTTCTGTGATGCAATTGTTGCTTACTGTGGCTATTTCATTCCTGGTCCATGTATTGATGCTAGGCTTGTCTCTAGCAAGCATTTGCATGCTCTAGCAAGCTCTGATGATCATATGATCATCAGTTGCTTGTTGGTTGCTTGCTATCTTAATGTATGTGCCTCTCTGATGCTTATCCTTGTACCTGTGTAGCACCATATCTTGTGTTGGTGCATGCTATTGCTTGATCAAGCATCTATTGATGCTTGCAGTGATCCTCTGGATCATTTGCAAGTGTCTAGGCCACTGGTTGCTTGTGTATTTCATTTATCTGTGTAGCTTGGCTTTATTAAATGGATAAATGAGATAAACTGTTATACAGTGATGATTCTTTTAATTGATTGACTTGAGGTAGAGGGATGCTAACCATTTGTTGGGGACCCTAGCTCAATTTGAACCCTTCTGGATGATGATAAAATTGCTTGGCTGGATTATCTTGGTTGAGGTGACCCTAGCAGTAGTTACTTGCCGTTCTAGGGTGGCTCCCCTCTCCGTGGCTTACTCTGGCTTGGCGAATGCTTGCTGGTTATCCTATTTGATTACCAGAAGCTTTTGATGTTGAAAATACTTGCAGAAAACATATATCTCTGCATAACTGATGGTTTTAAATGGGCTAGAGTAGTCTGGGTGTATATAGGTAAATGTTTGGGATGGTTTTCTTCCTATTTCCATTCGGAAATATGCTACCACTTGTCTGGTTGGCATAACCATGGTCTTAGGCTTTGATTGATCCCTGGTCTTTGCCATTTCCACCAGGTTACTCTTGGTCTATGACCAAGTGATGATCAATACTGGTTTATTCCACCCTTTTGTGTGTCTGTGTATTCATGGCTGTGCAAATAATGAACAAAACCATCTGGTTTGTTCATGATGATGGTATACCTCACTCCAGCTCCTAGAAAATGGTGTTGGTGTAGAGGTTTTGCTTCTGGATGGTTTTTGTGCTTGCCCTGCTCCTCCTGGCTAGCTCGTGCTTGATCTACTCCATGATTTCTTGCTCAACAGCAAGCAGTTCTTTGTGGAACTGTTTCTGGATGGTTTTGTTGGCAATGCGTTCATCCTATTCTTGTGTTCTTACCCAGGTGAAGCTGCTGTCGATGAGCTGCTAGGGTTTGGCTTGAAAAAGGTTATATATGACCCTCTCCTTGATCTCTTGGTCGACAGCAAGGCCTGGCATCATTTTGGTGACTCCCCTGGCCGTGTGTGTTGGTGTGCATGCACACATCCTTGTGAGCTGTCTGTGTGGTTCTATGTTGGAACTTGGGATGTTGGTGGATCAGCTCGGCTGATCTTTGATATTATCCTCCCAATTCCATGTTTCTTTTGCTAACCTGCCAAGTGGCTTGCCACTTGGCTTAATGCCATTTCTGTTTTCTGTTTGTGAATGAAGGGATCAATTGATGATCAAGTCTGACTCAATCTCATGTTGATCAAGAAGCTATAGTGTAGTTTAGCTAGTTTCTATTCTTTGTAATTTATCCTTTTCTTTTTCATTTATCAAATTTCTGAAATGTGTGTTGTAATATTTAATTCATATGAATATTGTAAAGACAATGTAAATTATGTGTGATGATCAATAAAGCTCAAATTTCTCTAATGAGCTTCTCATACAAATTTGTATTCTTTTATGTTTTTAATTTTCCAATTTATAATATTGTTATATGTATTATTCTTTATTTGAATTATAATTTGAATGATTGAGTTTGAATTTGAATTTCAAACTCAACTTGTTTCAATTCAATCATGCAACTTAAGATAAGATATGAAATATTCCCCTCTCTTCTCGAAACCCTAAGTTCAGAAAAGATAGGGTCCAAGTTTGTCGCACTCTCGAAACCCTAACCCTATCTAGTGTTGAGAGAGGAACTTGTCCCCTCTAAGATGCAATTTTTCAATAAAACGCAAAATTTCCCCAGATTTTACGATGCAATTCACATCCCTTTCTAAATCTACCCCGCAATCATCTCGAATCCTGGGATATTACAGTAGGGGATACCTTGCCCGCATCGCCCGCGTTCTTGTTGGTTCCCTATCTGGTAAGAGCCCCCGCCGGCTTCAACGCACATGCCATGTTTGTTCAATTGCGCGGTATGATACATACGAACTGTTCGGCCATTCCCGCCAACTATGCTTGCCATTTATCCATTGTTGTTGCACCATAGATGGACCTCAGGCAGTCGCTCGAGATGCTCAGCAGGGAAGTCGTGGACACCTCGTCCGATGAGGAGTCCGAAGAGACGGCGTACCTCATGGGTGCTTCCCCCTTATCCACGGGCACAATGGCATGCACATGCCAGTGTCCCGGTGCTCGACGAAGGGCCGCTCGGTCAACGTGAAGCGCAACCGAGTGGGTGGCCACAACCAGCTCTATAAAGACTACCGATCCGGTTTACAAGGAAGTCATGTTCCGGCGCCGCTATCCGATGTCAAGTGACATGTTCTTGATAATTTTACGGGGCGTCGGAGACTACGACCCCCACTTCCGATGCAGGGCCCATGCCATTGATAAGCTAGGCTTCACCTCACATCAGAAGTGTTCCGCATCTACTCGCATGATTTCTTACGGAGACTGCATGCAGTGGAAGTATAAAACTGTTCACTTGCATGGCAGGGTCAGTACAACAACCATGCCGGGGTATGCACTGCCATTTCTTAGGTAGTAGTATCGCATGATTTATGGATTTGACACTCTTTTTTTTTTTTTGATATGGGCTGTTCTCACAATGATATCAATGTGCTCCACCGCTCTCCGATATTCGACCTGATATAAAAAGCACTGGTCCTGTGCTAATGACAATTCATACGATACTATCTTGTGGATGACAACTATCTAGAATGAACGATATTGGCCTCTGGACAAACCTCTTGGTTTTCTCCGTATGAGCGAACTGTCTTTTAACAAAAGACACGGGATGCACGCTCCTCGTGTTCTAGGGGGAAAAGAAGGAGATCTTGTTGTATAAGAATAACGGAATAATAGAGGATTATTGATCTCTTATGATCTGATCCTCGTCTCCAACCACATAATCACGTGGCCAGTACAAGGATCGATGAAGCCAATTGGTTGACTCACCCCCCGGCAAGCTGTCGGCGTCGGTGGATGGCATCTCGCGAATGCACAAGCCGATTTTATGGATCACGGCACGGACAGCGCTGCAGCGTCACCGTCGGTGTTCCACCACTCCGCCCCCATTCAGGGGGGGCACAGACAGAATATCAGCTCGCCTCCCTCGCCTCCGCCCTATAATAATCCCGTCGTCCCCTTCTCGTCATCTCCGTCCCCATCTCGATCTCGCCACCACTCCCCTCCCACCCTCTCCGCCTCCGGATCCCGCACCCCCGCCATGACGGTCTCCACCAACGGCGCCTCGCCCCCCGCGCCGGCGCTCAAGTTCCTCATCTACGGCCGCACGGGCTGGATCGGGGGCCTGCTGGGCAAGCTCTGCGCCGCGCAGGGCATCGCCTACGCGTACGGCGCGGGGCGGCTCGAGCACCGCGCCCAGCTCGAGGCCGACCTCGACGAGGTCAAGCCCACCCACGTCTTCAACGCCGCGGGCGTCACCGGCCGCCCCAACGTCGACTGGTGCGAGACGCACAAGGTCGAGACCATCCGCGCCAACGTCTGCGGCACGCTCACGCTCGCCGACGTCTGCCGCGCCCGGGGCCTCGTCCTCATCAACTACGCCACGGGCTGCATCTTCGAGTACGACGCGGGCCACCCGCTCGGCTCCGGGGTCGGGTTCAAGGAGGAGGACACCCCCAACTTCGTCGGGTCATTCTACTCCAAGACCAAGGCCATGGTATGCATGCATGTCCTGTTCTCACATTGACTTGCCCAGTTTGCTCAATTTTGCAATGCTAGATTGTCAGTGGCCGATTACAAGCTAAAACTACGCTTACCTGTCCGATCATCCAGGGAAATGTGGCTTGTCTGTGGTCGACATTCCATAGATGCGCAGTCTAGGCCTCAACTGAGATTTGGTTACTTTCATGTGAGCAGTGATACTTAATTGACTAACATCTGATTGGATCCGAGCTTCGGCTGACGTGAGAAAAATAAAGTCAACGAAATCATGCTTACTTACGAAATCAAGCTATTACATCTATTTGAATTATTTTAATTGGTTTTCCCCATCCATGCACAGTAGTTCAGTGTTTTGATAGTTGCGTTCTCCTTTGAATTTGTGTCAACCCCTTCCTAGAGCTTGCCCAACCTGGATCATGCCAAGTGAATAGGGACTTTCCATTGAACGGACATCCTGCTTTGGTTAGTTCTGCTAGTACTTAGAACTTTGTCATGTTTTCTGCGTCGCTAATCATACCAAAGTCATGTCATCTTATTTTAGGATGATCGTTTTATTGGTACTGTAGCATTGTCATTCAAAATTTTGAATTGCACTGTAAATACAATACACTCAAAACTAACATGGTCTGATCTAAATTAACACATTTTCTGGAGAATGTTCTGTTGTGCTACCCAAGTTGGATCCAAAAAGGTCTAACATCAGGTACCATAGATTGAAAAATTCAATGCAAAAATAACCAGCTGAATATTAAATTGGGTGAAAATATTGAATGGTAGACTGGTAGTAATGAGCAGCGCAATGTGAGGTTTGGGAATGAGTAGTTTATTTGGCATAACCCCATCATATTATTGTTAAGAAAGATAGATTAACTGTTTAGGAGTTTGTTTAGTGTCACAAGGTAAAGGAGCTCGCTGACAAGTATGCCTTGTGTTCTCACCGGCCTGAATGCCATGAGCTCTTATGTTGGAAAGAAAATGCTTATTTTGAAAACAAAAAAAATATGTCCTGGCAGGACCCTCACCTAGACATTTGAACTTCCTTATATTTTAATAGACAGTGACCCATATAAAAACATAATTAGTTCAAGTATTTGCCCTCAACTTACGCCTGGCTGATAAACTGTTTTGTGATCTCTATGCCTTGCGTACCTTCAGTAGATAAAGTGTGCAATGTTGTTTGAACTTTGGGCAACGCTGTATATATTAAGATGTAGATGTTAGTCAAGAAGCTATGGTTCTCTAATGTTTTCATGCTGCTTTTGCTTAATTTTAATTTATTAATTTCTTTTATTATGGTACACCAACTCACGTGGATCAGTTGATCTTTCATTTTGCTTTGATAGAGTACCTAAAATCTAATTTGGTGACATATTACCTACTACAACTGTACGAGGTGGTAGTCGCCTAGGACCATTACATAGATACTTGTGGTATTAAAGGGCCTAATTAAAATGGACAAAATTGTTCATATGATTAACATGCAGTGATTTCATAAATAGATGGTGTCTTTTGCTGTGGCATGGGTGCATGACACTTGATTTGTACAGTTAGATTTCACGGATTAAACTTTGCTCTGTTTTCTATTAACTGGTTTCTTGATCTGAAACCTTAGTTGAATAAGATATAATACAAACTTTAAACAATTATTCAATTAATCATGATCAAAGTCATGTTTAAACTGCATTGTCGTTCATGCAAATTTTGGCATAGATTTGATGTCACATGGACACAATTATCCAGATAGAGTGATCTCTGTCAAATATATTAAAATTGCATTGTCAGCCCTACTACTTCTCCTTTTCAACATGAACTGGTATGTGAATAGCCTGTTAAAGGTGTACATTTCAGCATAAGTAGTCATACTTAATCAATGATCTTGGTTTACCAATATGTCTTACCACCAAAGAAGTTATGGTTGGAGCTTAAAAGTTGGAAGTGCCCAAATTTCTTATCCTTTCTAAATTAAAATAATGGTATTCATGTTGGCGAAAAGTGGTCATGTATGCTGGAATAGGGCAATCTACGACTCAAAAGAAACAACTCATTTAATCTCACAGAGCAGAAATAACCCATCTGTTTTTTTTTTGCTGGAAAAAGAAACCCAATTATTTGTGCCATTGTGTGTATGTGTGCTACTTTTTGTTAGATTATTAGAAGAGGGTTTTATCGTGATGCTAACATCTGCCTCTAATAGGTCGAGGAGCTGCTCAAGAACTACGAAAATGTGTGCACCCTTCGTGTAAGGATGCCCATTTCATCTGATCTGACCAATCCTCGCAACTTCATCACAAAAATCACCCGTTATGACAAGGTTGTGGATATCCCAAATTCAATGACAATCTTGGATGAACTTCTTCCCATCTCAATCGAAATGGCAAAGAGAAACCTCACTGGAATCTGGAACTTCACAAACCCTGGTGTGGTGAGCCACAATGAGATATTGGAGATGTACAGAGACTACATCGACCCAAGCTTCTCTTGGAAGAACTTCAACTTGGAGGAGCAAGCCAAGGTAATAGTAGCACCGAGGAGCAACAATGAGCTCGACACGGTTAAGTTGAAGACTGAGTTCCCAGAACTTCTGTCAATCAAGGAGTCGCTGATCAAAAATGTTTTCAAACCGAATCAGAAGACGTCCAAGGCTTGATAAATGGAACAGTCTGCACACAGCCCCATGTTGATGTTATTTATTCAACATACATTTATATTGCTCTCCGGGCCAATCCAATAAGCATGCATGGTGTTCTATTCTGTACCTGTTGTGTGCATTGTTGCTGCAGAAGATAGTTTCTCGTAGGAATTCACACCCCCTGTTATTATCAGATTATTACACAGAACACCACATGGTGTTACTACTGTATCCTATGAATACAATGGGAAATGGACTAAAGTGAGGAACACGTTCCTCTGTTGTACTGTATCTTACAATTGGAGTAAATCATCATTTATAAAGTTCAGTAGGAAATGGCTTTGGACACTACTACTATGTTGCCTGCTTGTAAGTTTCTATGCATTCCCCAGCCAATATAGGATTGTGTAGACTATCGACATTTGTGACAATGGTGCAACATTCACAGTTAATTTCTTTGGTATTAATCTATTTTGTGTGCCAACCCTATCTTCTTCGACGTGAGAAGTCCGCGCCAGGAAACTGCATGGAGGTGCCTACGCTGGTTGCCTGCAATGGATACCGACTCACTGGATAATACAAGATTCAATCATAAAGATCAACCAACCATCATATAATCATAAAGATTCAATCATACTAGGAGGATTATTCTCGTAATATTTGTCCCGGTTGCTATGTCCTCGGCAATGGTGGTTCGTTCCGGCTACTACGTCATCGACAATGGTGGTTTGTACTCTCGACTCTTCAATGTCGATTAGGTTGTTTGATTAATTTTTCTTGGCATACTGATGTTGGTACTCTTGCTGATATTGATTGACTACTTCAATGATTGCGCGCGTGCGCCTTAGTATTGCGGCTCAAATTAAAATAATGGGAGAACCTTCGTTGGTATTTTCAGATCTATGGTTTGATATCTGTTCTTGGCCGTCTTCAGAGAACTACAAGATTGTATCATGAAGATTTTTTTTTGAAGATCTCATTATAGTTAGTTTGTGTATCTCTACCATATAATATTTATTACTATAAATATATATGGTATTAATTATAAAAAAACATAGGAAAAACTCCTAATTACTACTTTAATCCAATTTTTCTACTATGAGAATGACTAAGACTGAAATGAGCACCGGGCTGTACCTATTGGCAATTGTTGAGGGCACTGTTGCACCTAGCAGACCCAGGTTTGAGTCCTGTTGGGGCTGTATTTGAGTTTCTCGTGGACTCCTGTCTTTAACAAAAAGCCATCAGGTGCTAGTGATTGGGATGGTCCCATTTTTTTACTAAGACTGAGAATTAACTAATGTCATCAAATCTTAGTGACTATCCATGTTCCAACTTATGACTATCACGAACTACAAACGAATCTAATAGTTTGTCTCCCTTACAACTCATGAGTAGCATGAATGAAGCAATCCAAAAATTAGAAAATTTTTCTTTTTAGTTGTGGTACCACGCGCAATTGAAATATCTTATTTACAATGGGTGCTGCAATTTATGGCTACCACGAGTCACAATAAAATTTGTAATTAGAGAAATTAGTTATCGACTGAGAATTAAGCTAGTTTTTAGTAGATCGAGAAATAAGAAAAACGGCTGAGTGGAAGGGTGGTTGTACATCGACCCATAGAGTTTAGACAATATCTATGACACCTATGTGTCTTATAAAGTTGAATACAAAGTTGAAATGTCCTTTTTTTTGACATGTTGAAATAACCTTTTAGTGAGAAGTAAAATTGTAAAAAAATTGACAGCATAGAAACGGTTGTGATGACTTTGTTAATCTTGCGTTGAAGCTCTTACAGATAGCTAATGCTGGACCATTGTACTACGTGACATCCATTGGTAAGAATAAAGGTATACGCGTGTATTTGAGGGTATAAAAAAAGAAATAAAGAAAGAGCATGCCGGATAAAAATGACAGCAAACCAGATAACCCGTGGAAAACATGCGTGTCGTCTTTCTGCGCCGTGGCACCAGGGCCCTATACGGCTACGCCGTGCCACAGCTTCACGCGCGTCCACCACAGTTGTACGCTCCCTGTATCCCGTCCGTCAGTCAGTTTGACAGTTACCGTTGCCTGCGCACAGAAGTTACCGGCGAGCAACCAGACGAATTGGGTGGCCATCCAGCATAAATATTTCCACTCCACCACACTTCCTCTGACAAAAGCAAGCACTTCCGTCGTCTCTAGAGCCAAGAGCCTGCATAGAGTTCGAAGCCCACAACAAGGCAGAGCACGCCGGAATCTCCGAATGGCCGAGGAGAACGAAGGCGGCTCGCCGCAGCCGCCGTCCAAGCTGCCCCGCCTCTCCGCCGCCGACTCCAATGCCGGTACGTGCAGAGCAGGCTTGTATGTATATTCAGCTGAAGAGTGAAAATGTTGGTTTCGTCGAGGTATGTATACCTCATGCTGTTGCTTTGTGCTAGGGGCGGTGACGATGGCGGTCTCGTCGCCGTTGGTTCTCGGGCTGGGGCTGGGGCTCGGCGGCGACAGCCGCGGTGGCGTGGAGGCGCAGGCTCAGGCGAGGGCGAAGTCGGCGCTGACGTTCATGCAGCATCAGGAGCTGGAGCACCAGGTGCTGATCTACCGCTACTTCGCGGCGGGCGCGCCCGTGCCGGTGCACCTGGTGCTCCCCATCTGGAAGAGCGTCGCCGCCTCCTCCTTCGGGCCGCAGCGCTTCCCCTCCCGTAAGTAATTAGTTAGTGTCGGTGGAGTGGAGTGTGGGATGATTTGTTCGTCGTCCTGACATTTGAATGGCAATATATGGCGATGTCAGTGATTGGGCTGGGGAGCCTGTGCTTCGACTACCGGAGCAGCATGGAGCCGGAGCCGGGGCGGTGCCGGCGCACGGACGGGAAGAAGTGGCGGTGCTCCCGCGACGTGGTGCAGGGGCACAAGTACTGCGAGCGGCACGTCCACCGGGGCCGCAGCCGTTCAAGAAAGCCTGTGGAAGGAGGAGGCGCCTCCGCATCCACGCCCGCCGCCCCGGCGCAGAACGGCGGCGTCACCGCGCCGCCCCGCGGCCTCGGCTTCTCCCCCGCCGCCGGCAGCGTCCTCCACAGCGCCGCCGCGCGCGCCACCTGAGCCCTCCATCCCCGTCATGGCGCGCGGTGTGAAAAGAAAAAGGAAGTTCTTGTAACGAAATCCGCAGGGATTTTTGTCGCGTCGTGTGGTAGCTAGCTAGCTTTTCGTCGGCAACTTTTTCAGGAAGAACTACTAGGATGGACGGATAAATCTGCTGAGTTCGACGGCACGCGTAGCGCGTCCCCACGCCTCGTCGTCGCTGTGCGTGCGCCTGTGACACATGCGTGCTGGCAGGGCAGGCGACATTGTTTTTTGGTTGGCATGTTGGGCGTGCCTCGGTGGCGGGGTGACCGGGGGGAGTGGTCTCTCCTGGGGCCGCGCGGCGGGAGAGTCTGCACTCTGCAGGCAGGCTAGTAGGACTGTAGCGAGGTGCAGTCACTGACCTGTGTCAGACGGTCTGTGGCTCGGCTCGGGCAGAGTGAGGCATTGGATGCTGCTGCACTCCGCCTGTGTCTGTGCGTGAGCGTGAGCGCAGTGGCCCCGAGGCCCCGGCCGAAAGTCCCGCGCCGCGTCGTGCTGCTCGTTTGCCCCGTGGGAACGACCACTGTTGAACTCTTGCGTTACTGGAGCTGAGCGTTCGGATAGGAACTAGGCGCGGCGCGTTTGGTAGATTGCATCCATTTCGTGCATCTTGGCGCACTGAGAAGAAGTCTCCTACGTGTTTGATGGCATGTACATAAATTTTTTTTTTTACCTCGTGGAGATTTGAGTTCTGCCCGTTTGGTAGGTCGGTTTCAGGCCTTGTAAAAGTCCAGAACGGCGCCACTATTGTTTGGTTGTAATCCACTAATCCAAACTCCGCTACCGGTTACCTCTTCCCTTTAGTGGTGACGTTACCAGCGATCAAGAGCACAATCAAGAACACAATCATAGATGACATATAACTTAGCACTGATCATAGATGACACAAGTTCACGACACACCATTTTTCAGACACGATAATAGTTTTGGATACGGCAAACAGAATCATAGTTCAACACACTTGGCAATAACTAAACACGACATGGTACCAGGTTAGTTTCAGACATGATGCTCGGAGACGACACTTCTGGTGTCATCGCCATGGTACGGGCACCTGCTCAACACCTTAGTGCAGGTGTGGTCGAAGATGACCACACTGTACTCGAAGGAGGACACCTTCTTGAAGGTGAAGAACTGGCCTACCTTGAGCTGATGAGCGATGGCGAAGGTCGTCCACCCCTGGTTAATGAATGCGTCATTGCCTTCTCTCCTCGTAGTCATCCTCCAGTTGCATCCAGTGTTGGTGGTGAGGATGATGTTGGAAGGAATTTCTCCGAACCACTTGACGAAAGCTTTAGGGATCATGAGTCGGTCGAAGGTGGGCTTGAAGATGATGCGGAGGAAGTGGTCCGACCTTGCGTCCTCGTGGAAGTGGCTTGAAGATGATGCGGAGGAAGTGGTCCGACCTTGCGTCCTCGTGGAAGTGGCTTGAAGATGATGCGGAGGAAGTGGTCCGACCTTGCGTCCTCGTGGAAGCTTTAGGGATCATGAGCCGGCCTTCCACGACGCTTCTTCGTCGGTCCCTCGCCGGGAACCTCGGTAGGTGACCCAAGCATGATCTTCTCAGTCTGCCAAAAGAACACATGCCATTAGAGGTGTGCCTGCTCACAAGTAGTTTAGATGAAAACGAACATTGATAACATTAGTAAGGCCTCATACATTTGCTCACACGGCATGCATAGGGAGTGGCCACAAACTAAGTGTAGTGTGCAACGACTGTGCCACACATGAATAAGTTTGAGGCCACCACCTAGCCTTCCATTGTGCCTTTGTTGAATCATTGGCCAACGCAAACGAGACCCCATACATTTGGTTACATGGCGGAAGAGGGACTGCCCCCAAACTAAGTCTAGTGTGCAGCGAATATGGCACACACGACTAAGTTTGAAGGCAGCACCTTGCCTTCCCTTGTGCCTTTGTTGAATCATTGGCCAATGCACTAAACCAAAACGAGGCCTCATATCTAGGATCACACGGCAGGCAAAAAGACTGTCCGCAAACTAAGTCTCCTGTGCAAGTAATATGGCGCACATGACTAAGTTTGAGGGCAGCACCCCATCTTCTGTTGTGCCATAGTTGAATCATTGACCATTGCAGAACTTAAGAAGTTCAAACATGGAAAGCAAGGTAGCATAGGCCTCATACAATGAGGATATATGGAGGAGATATTTGATCAGAACCAATGGCATGGTCATGTTCAGTCATGCCATAGGTTCTGATCAATCATCTCCTCACACTATGATCTTCGGTTTCAATCATCGGCCTAGTTTAATCAGAAACAACACAAGTAACAGTTCAAATTGAGTACATTACGAGTGTTACTTAGGGTACATTACAAATTCTACTTAGACCACATAACAAACTCTCCTACAGTACATCTAGAACGCATTCATCACTCGTCACAAGTAGCCCTAATCCTCTTGAGCTTATCCTTGATTGCAAAGTACTTGAAGCAGATCGTATATGTCATACTCTAGCTTTCTCTTCTCAGCTTCCAAAGCCTTTTTCTGCCTCTCATTCCTGCTTCTTAGCCCTCATCATTTGTGCTTATGTTCTCTGTAGATTCTTAAGCATAGCAACTTCGTTCTTCAAGTCCTCTCACTCCTCTTGCGTCTGAACAAACTAGTGCGACTCATCTTAATCTTTCGCACAACAATCACAACATGCTAAACCCCAACACAAAAAACCTTCCCCTCTCTGCATGGACAGTAAAATATGACAGTTTCACCAATCGACAGCCAGGTCTAACATGGATCTACCGCGATTGGAGATTAGAGTAACATATCTAAGCAAATCGAGACCGTGAACAACAAGAACTGGACAAGAACAGCAAGCAATGATGAGGAACACCTTGGAAACATCAATCTGGACCCTATCCTAATGAAAACCCTAGCAGATCTAATGTGCATGTCGTCGCAAATGCCCGAGCATGGCCTGTTATGGCACAACGAGTAAGAGGGTGAGAAGTAGGGGTCATTACATGTAACATCCCAGGTTTAGAGGCTACAAAAAGAGAGAATACATATGTGTGCATTGCATTCATGCAAAGAAAATCCGGGGAATTTTCGCTCATTCATCTAAAACACAAAGAAAACGAGGTTTCTCTTGCATCAGTGGAATTGAGTTAGTCATCGATGTGAGTGCGACAAATTTCCACATGACCTTTATGAATTCATGTGTTTTTGGGAGAACAAATTTGAATTCAAATCAAATATGGATAATATCGATTCAAATAAGAAATTGAATTGGATTCAAACTCTAAACTATAATATGGAATACAATATGTAAAAGTTAACACATTTTATAATTCAAAATAGATAGATAATTTAAAACCTTATTACAATTATCATAATCCAACCATTTACAAGCTCCAAAAGAAATAGAAGATTACAAAAGTAATAAAGAGGAAATCCTAAACTAAATCTTCATCTTCCAAATCTCTCCCAATCTTCTTATTCTTTACCTGCAAAACAAACAACAAAGAAAAACAAAATGTTGCCATCATCCATGATGAGGCATTTTAATGTTGGAAACTAGCTAATGGGAGTCAAGAACTAATCTTGATCCCCAAATAGTGATTAGAGGGAGAAATATTTTTACTAGGCAATAACAAGGACAAATAGATTACACTTGGCTCAGGAGAGGCAACATTGATCATGAGAAAACAATGAGTAATTGAAGGCAGCAAGGGACTAGAGGAAGCACCAGATCCAATTTATCTTTAGGCAACAAGGCAGCAATATGAATTCCCTCTAATCTAGCTAGAATCATTTAAAAGGCCACAAAGTTGTTTAAATGAATCACCATTGACATGAAAAAAGTCAATATGATCCTAAACTAAAAGCCATTAGGTAAATCATAAACCATGCTTAATCTTGTAACACAACCACCAGTAGTTAACTCACATATTTATATCAGTCAAATAATTACCAGCAAGCCATTAGATATAACCACTTTGCTAGCAACATTCAAAGTGGAGCAATACACTTGGCAGCATCAAAAATAAAGGCCAAGACAGGATAAGAGCAAACAGTCATTGCTTGCACAAGGAGAAAGAGAAAGCAAGATTGTCCTCTTGCACTAGAAAGGGGAACACACACAAGCAGCTCACACGACACAAGTAGTTGTGTGTTGTCAACACCGGCTGTCAACACCACAGACAATAGCCTAGTAATATAAAAGCAAGGGCATCACAGCTAGCCAAACCATTTGGCTCAGCCTTCACCAAAGCATACCACAATCATACACCACTGGATCCTCATCAGTTCACTAGGAACTACAAGAACACTTCAGAACAACCACTGGAATTACAACAAGATCTTTCGAGATAAAACAAGAAGCTAGCAAGGAGGAGCAGGCATGCCACAAGAAGCAGCATACCTCGGTAGCCAGAAGAACCAGCTATCAAGCTACAGAAGAGAAGCATGTATACGGTATACATCAACTAAAGATCAGGAAGCATCTGTTCTTAATTTGCATCCCGGGGAAAATAAAAGTGTGTATGCAAAAAAAAGCAGATCCATCTATCCTTCAACTAAATTTTTATCTAGGAGGATTGGAAGAATCTTTTCCTCTCAGATCTTGCATAGGAATGCTATGCAAGAATCATCACAGAGAACAAAAGCAACAACATAGTATCTATTCTTATTATAAATCTATGCCTCAGCCTTTGCATCATCGGCTAGGTCAAGAATGGATCTGTCCATTCAATTTAACGCAAGCATCATAGAGAGCTTGGGATGGACTTTTGGCATCATCTGAATGTCTATTTCCTATTCTACACAAGTACCTACATCACCATATCCTATTCATACATATGTATTCCGTGCACACTCATTTGAGGCACCAGGTGATAGATATGATAATTAGAAAGCACATGGGCACTTATGCAAAGGAAGAAAACAAATTAAATCTAAGCTATAAGAACATTAGCTTCAGCTCCTAAGCCAGCCAACTAGTAAAGCATCTGAATCCAGCAAGAAGAGCATTTGTTCTTGTCAATTTAACCATATATCACAGATCTGCCCAAGGATTGGACCAAGCCTTCCTGTAGCCACCAACAGAATTCCATGATCAAATCATGTATGCACATGATTCAGTAAGTACCAGCAATACCCATAAGATACAAAAACATCCAAATAGCCATAGATCTAGTATATATTGTATCTGTTCTTATCAAGTATACACTGCAGTAAGGCATATGCCTGGATGAATAACTCATCCAAACAGGGGCATCATAGATAGATAGCAACTGGTAGAGCAGCCAGTTATTCATCAATTTAATACATGAAGCTACTTGGGTCCATGAATTACTGTCCATTACCACTTACTGTCTAGTACTATAAGCATCCAGTAATACATAACTCACACCAAGAATTACTAGGGGTCCAGAAAATAAATCCTAAGCCAACCAAGTAGAACCTAAGTAGTAGTAGTATTTAACACATCAAGTAAATCATGTATCTGCAAGAAAGGGTAGTTGCATCTTGCAGGTCTAAGCTCATTAAGATAAAATACAGATGGATAACTAGAGTATTTCAGTTGACTGAACTTTCCAGGTTCAGTTAGGTAGCAACAAAACCATCATGTCATGGATAAGCAAATTATTCAAATGGAGGCATCAACCATATCATAAGGCAGTGAATATATGGATCAAAGCATTGCCAGATCAAGTCACACCTCACAGGGAACAATAATCCCTGCCTCCACTACCTGGGCATGATTTACTTAGCCTCACTATACATATGCATATATACCACCAGTAGCACAAGTGGAACAATAGTACTAGCGCAGCCCAAACACTATAACCATGAACATAGATGGGAGAGGTTTAGCTCACAGTGCCGTATCGGAGAAGTAGTCGACGCCGAGGTAGCGCCTTCAGCGCCATCTCATCGGCACCTAGGAGATGTACGCGTTGCAACAACATAAGCTCCATCATCACCACCACAAACCAACACCCAGTACCACAACAACAAGATCACAAGGCAGCGGACCAATGCGCCGGGGTTGCAGCCATTGCCGTCCAGCCGGTGTCAAGGTCGGAGTCAAGGTAAACGCATCAGCAGCCAACACAGCACCACACCACCATCACCACACTGAGCAGATCGACGCAGGGGACCAGGAGATGGTCATCGGCGTCGGGATAATCGATGTAGGGATCGAGGTCTTTGACGAGGAGGCGTATTGGTGGAGTAGCAGAAGGCGCGATAGCCGGGACCGGCGACCACCATGCCGCAACAACGAACCCAAGCCATGGCTAGGGTTTCCTCGCTGGCGGGCGCATTTGAGCGGGGAGACAGCGAGGCAGGCGATAATCTGTAGATGATACCGTGGCGAGGCCGAATCGGCGGCCGGCGGTGGCCGGGATGGCAGCATCGCTAGGAGGAGGCCAGGTCGCGTGCGTGCTTGTGGAGGAGAAAGGTGATAGGAAACGAGAGTGTGAGGGAGACGTGAGGCGCTGTATTGTGTTGGACTCGTATGTGTATGGGCTAGTATGACCGAGTCATGTACTACTAAAGTAGGAGGCTGTGCTGATCTTCTGTAAAGAGTTTATGTGTACCTCTATAGACATGCCTTGGACTCGCATATGTTTCTGTTGTACCACTCTGAGGGATGTAATACGAGTGGAATGGTGTTTCACTTGTGTTATGTCAACGACTTGCGTACTACACCATGCAGTGGTATGATGGGTCACCGCATTACCGCCATTGTTCTGGCCGAGGACGAGCTCGAGGTCGCGGCCGAACTCGAGATGCCGATGAAGACTGGGGAGCAGGTTGCGGCCGATGTCGCGGTGCTGCTCGCCGACGTATCCTCCTCCGGTACCGGTGCTCCTCCTTGCGGCGGTGCGGCGGATTGGTCGACGGGAGAGAAACTGACTGTTGATTTGACAGTTTGGAGGTGGTGAGAGTCAAGTCGCGAGTGAGAGGAATGAGAGGGGAGCGGTGAGGCTTATTATGGCGCGTGTTCCCGAAGGAACGCGGCGTTTCCTTCTCCCTTCCCCACGCGTGCAGCCTTCTGGCCGCAACGGGCCTGACTCCAGAGAAACTGCCATTCCGGACGTTCGTCCAGGGCCTGTCCCAGGGGTGCTTTGAGACCCAGTTCATGCGACAACACGACATTCTACACGCAACCAAACGGGCCGAAAATTGTTGGGCTGATGCGAGCCAAGGTCTATCCAGGCTACCAAACGCGCCCTAGGTGTACACTTATAAATATGGAGTGACACCTAAGAGCATCTTTAGCTGCGTTCCTCAAGGGCGTGTTTGGTTGCCTGCATCCCCCTTGGCTCGCATTAGCCCAGCTTTTTTCGGCCCGTTTGGTTACCTGGTCGAGGTCACGTTCTTGCACGGACCGCTTCTCAAAGCACCCTCGGGCCAGGCCCTGGAGGAATGCCCGGTTCGGCCATTTCTAGCGAGCCACCCCCATTTCCGCACAAGTGGAAAACACGGTGTCCTCGCAGATCCACCGCCGCGGGAGATGGCGGGAGCTTGCGCGGGACGACGAAATCTCGGCGGGCTGAATTCGGTCACCGCGCTTGAATTTTCGCCACCGTATATAGGGGCGGCTGTCTCACCGGCAAAAATCCTCCATTTCCCCCATTTCGAGCTCATCCACCGTCCCCGACATGGGCGGCTCTACCTCACCCGCACGGTCAGCGAGGCTTGCAGCGGCGACGGCGGCTGTGGCGGCGGCTACTGGCCGTGGAGGATGGTCGTCTTCTTCGTCTGCGTCGATGACTTCGGTTGTGGTAAGCTTTTGCAAACCCTAGCCTTAGATCTAGATCTTTTGGGTACACAACCGGGGTCTGAACGAATCCATTGTAGGACATTCCTTGTCGCCGGTGGAGGTTGCGGAGGTTTTCCAGGTTCCATCTGACTCAACGACGGGGACGGTGGTGCTGGCTGCATCTTTCACTGGGACGGTGGTGCTGCCTGCATCTTCGTCAGGGTCCCCTGCTTCCCCTACCTCGGTGTTGCGTGTGGCTCCTTTGACTGCAAGGCCGATCTTACCTACCTCACTGTTCATTGATAGTTCATAGATCTGCTAGTGCTTATGGATGTCCATGTGGTAGTTCATAGATCTGCTAGTGCTTGAGGATGTCCATGTGGTAGTTCATAGATCTGCTAGTGCTTAAGGATGTCCATGTGGTAGTTCATTGATTTGCTAGTGCTTAAGGATGTCCATGTGGTAGTTCATTGATCTGCTACTGCTTAAGGATTTTCATGTGGTAGTTCATTGATCTGCTAGTGCTTAAGGATTTTCATGTGGTAGTTCATTGATCTGCTAGTGTTTGTCATGTAGGCAATCATACCTTTGGGCTCCCTGATCTGTCTGCGCCAACTGTGAATGCTCAGCCATGTCTGATTGCAAGCAAACTAGCCATGGTTTGGAAACCTGAGCTATCAGAGTTTGTGCTGAAATGGTTGGTTCAGCTCGTCCGTAGCGGCGTCTGCTTCAACATGGGATTCAATGAGCATCAGATAAAGAAGGTAGCCGCGGATGTTCTTGCATTCGCCGGCGTACATGTCACCACTCTTCAGCTGTACAACCACATCAGAAACTGGAGGACGAAGTGGAGCGTCATCATGATGATGAAATCCGATCGCATTCTGGACTGGAGCGAAGATGGTTGCTGCTTCTACGGCGGTGATGAAGGGGCGGCGGACGAGTACATCCAGGCACAAAGCCTCATTGAGTTCCTGCATAGATCTAAAAGTATATATATGTCAATGTCGTCCGCACTAACATGTGTTCCTTGTGGATTGCAGCGGTACCCGATGCACCGTCAGTACGTCGGCACCTCGATCACCAACTATGCTCAGATGAAGACGATCTTCACTCCCTGGTTCGTCTGCAAGGCGTAGCTGTTCCAGCCTAACTTGCTGATCAGGGCTATCGACTTCATTGCAGTCAATGAAGACGAGTATGCCGTCTACCGTAAGCTGCAGCCACCGGAGAGGAGGAGCTGGCTTAGGACTTGGCTCCGCAACCAGTTTCCTTCCTAGTGCTTCTGCTTCCTTCTCATGATCCGCTGATTTTGGGAGGTGATCTTGTATCCCTCCATTAGCTAGGACTTGCTACAACCTGATATCCGGTTTGTAATGATGAACTTGTTCAAGGTGGTATATACTAACCCCTTGTGATGAACCTGTGATGCATCACGAAGTAGTCACTTCGTTCGTGATGCATCGCCCACTAAGTAGTAGTTGTAGGATAACGTTGCATAGAAAACAAAAATTTTCCTACCGCGAACACGCAATCCAAGCCAAGATGCAATCTAGAAGACGGTAGCAACGAGGGGGTATCGAGTCTCACCCTTGAAGAGATTCCAAAGCCTACAAGATGAGGCTCTTGTTGCTGCGGTAGACGTTCACTTGCCGCTTGCAAAAGCGCGTAGAAGATCTTGATCACGATCGGTTCGGCGCCACGAACGGGCAGCACCTCCGTACTCGGTCACACGTTCGGTTGTTGATGAAGACGACGTCCACCTCCCCGTTCCAGCGGGCAGCGGAAGTAGTAGCTCCTCTTGAATCCGACAGCACGACGGC
>NC_061509.1:210295702-210375980 GCF_022539505.1 Lolium rigidum
CTAAGTGAAGGGGTTATCACAACATTGAGCTATCTGCAACCAAACAGGCCGTGGGCTGCACGAGCAGGGAAGAAAGTACTGTTAACGGGCAACCAAACGATGGGCCCTGGGTTCCGTTCACGATGCGCAGGGGCTCCCATCTTGCTGGCGCAGTCATGCAGGAAATCGGCCCAGGCAACCAAACGCGCCCCAAATTTTTTGATGCGGCGCCAGGCATTTTTCGTTTCCAGTCGCACGTTCCAAAGTCTATTTCCGTCCGACGTGACCCAATAAGGTGTCCGGTGCCCCGAGCCCGTCCCCGCTCCACAGGGGACGCTCCGGGCACGCCAGACAGCGTGAGGTGGGGATTGGCCTGCCCGATGCGTCATTGACACATTCAAATTTAACCCAACCGTCGCCTACCTCGGGATGGAGGTTATTGGCGCGTAGCGACGGTGCAGTTTCCGCGGAGGCGGAGCGATACGTCTCGTTGCGTCTAGCTCTCCGTGCTGGAATTAATGAGCGCCACCGCTCCCTCGCCTACCTCCGGCCTATAAAGAGGGGTGCTCTCGCATCGTCCCTCACACACAAACCCTAGCACCTCTCTCCCCAACCCTAGCCGCCACCATCTCAAGAGTCGAGGGCTATTCCATGGCTGGTAGAGGCCGAGGCCGAGGTTGCGGCCACGGCCGCAGCCGTGCTGGAGCAGCAAGGCCTGCACGGTCGCCCGTGCCTGTGATGTCATCGTCTTCCGAGGGGGAGTGGGAGTTCGAGTTCATCGTCGTCCTCAATGGCGACCCACTCGGCATCCATAGGCTGCCAAATAAGTTCGCCGAGTTCATCACCGGCAACGAGCCGGCCACGCTGCAGCTGGATGCGGCTTCTACCGGTGGCCGGTGGACATGCTCTTCGACGGGCGCGGCAAGATTTACCTCCCACCGACTGGGAGAAGTCTGTGCGCTTCCACGACATCCAACCTGGTTGCGTCCTCACGTTCTCCTACCAAGGCGATGAGGAGATGAGCATGAAGGTGTTCGACGACACGTCGTGCCGCCGGCACTACCACGGCGACGATGAAGAGGACGACGATTGAACACACTGAGTGTTCTTTCTTCGCAGCAAAAATGATCACAGAGGTTTCTGTATGTTCTCCCTGCATAGGACCAACAGAGCTATCATTACCAGCTGGATTTTCCAGTTTGGATAACTGAGAGTGCCTGAGAGTGTTTTTTCTTGGCACCGAACATACGGAATTTGCGAGGCCAACTCTAGTTAGGTTTCCTCATTTTGCAATGTTTTAACTATGTATTAGTTTGTGTAAACCATGTTCCAAACTATGTATTAGTTTGTGTAAAACCATGTTTCCAATTATGTAGTTTGTGTAATGTTCCTCCTCTCTATTGAAATGAAAATGCAATTTTTTTTTTCAAAAAACAGTAGTTTAATGTAAAAACAAGTTTGGGGGCCACGTTTGGGGGACGCGGCTGGGGAGCGACGCCCCCTAAACGCGGCACAAAGAAAAAATGTCCCCGACGCTCGACCCGCCGTTTGGGAGACGATTTGGAAGACGCGGTTGCAGATGCTCTAAGTCCAACAAATCCTGGTTTAGTGCGCCAGCTAAACATCCATATGGTTAGATCTTCAAAAAAGTTAAATAATTTTTTTTTCATGTAGAGGATACACATATGTCCGTACCAAATTATGTACCGAAATTCAAAAATATGTATATTAAGAAAAAATGACAGTTTTACAACAAACAATATGAAGGAATCCTATATATTTCCGGAAGGCCTTCAACTTAGTACCCGTCAAAAAAAAGTACGCGGACACCATGTAAGTTAAGAAAAGATCAAATTCATATATGTTCCTATCAGATTCATGAGTACCCATGTTCCGAATATTCGCATTAGGGTACCTTTTTAGAGAACTGTCTTTGGCACGTGAGCACCAGTGCTCTAGGTTCTTGAAAAACATATTTCTGGGATTGCAAAAAATATGAGCTTAAATATTCACATACATATAAATCTTTTGAAGGTACAGTAGAAATTTCGTTGAAAATATGTTGTATTATGAACTACATAAAAAAGATAAATTTCCGACAAAAACTATACCTATACATAGCCATAATTTTTTCCTTGTAGCGCAAAATACAACACACTTTCTACCAAAACTTCACATGAGTATTGAGACATGTATATGTATTCATAGAATACATTTTAGGATTTTTGGTAACATAGAACTATATGTTTTAAAAATATAAAAAAGGGAGCACTGGTACTCAGGTGCACCAAATCTGCGCCCGTTTTGAGTTAGAGAGATCTCACCAGTATAGATCGAAAAAGGAGCACCGAATATATCTCAAAAAACATAAGAGCATCTCCACCGACACCCTTAAATAGGCGCTGGCAGGGGTGCCGACAGTATTATATTGGGGCGTTGGGACCTGCTCCCAAATTTCGGTCCAATTTAGGGAGATGTTGCACATACCGACGACCCTGATAAGAATTTCTAAAAAATTATTGAACATATGAATATGAACAAATTGCGAAAGGATGTGAAGCGGGCCTTTGTTGCTCTGCAAGCTTGATTTGCCATTGTTCGGTACCTCGCTCTTACCTGGTCGAAACATTAGATAGGGGAGGTCACGACTGCTTGTGTGATATTGCACAACATGATTATTGAGAGCGAGCGAAAATTCGTAGTGTTTGATACTGAACAGTATGAATGGATGGATCCTATTGTAGATGTTAATCACGGCGTGCCGCTAACCTTGCTACTTTTCTCGCAAGACGGCAAGAAGTTCGAGACACAAATATTTATCACCAACTGCAATTTATGGATCCGCAAAGCTACCGTCTAGTTTATTTATCTATTTGCCATTGTGATCCAAACTTGTTAAATTATTTACCATGCTAAACTTATTCATTTGTTAAACTTATTATAAATTCTTGTAGTTTATTTGTTGTTTAAAATTATAGAAAAAAACTGGCTGGACTTCGAATATTGGGGCGTATAGGGAGAACGACTGGGGCCCCCTCATTTGGGCCAATTTTTTCTTTCTGACGCCAGAAAAGACTGAATTAGGAATTCAGTTTAACTTTAGGGCCAGGCTACACGGTGCGCGCGCACGATTTTGCTTTACGCGGTGCCCTACCCGAAAATAGAAATAAGCAAAGCCCTCTGTTCCACGCATTCCAAAAATGGAAAGAATTCTGTCCCCCGTGTTCCGTCTCTCCTTCACACAAGCGGAACCAAAACAAATACTACGTACCTAGTTACCTAACACTTGCCCCACGCACAGTACTCAGAATAAAATACGAGAAATACTTCATGTAGAAAATACATTTCTGCAGTTGGTAAACCCCAATAAACATATTATAAATGCATGTACTCAGTTTCTTTCCTGTAAACTACAAATACATCCTAGTTCAAAATATACATCCTAGTTGGAATGCAGAGGAATTACATTCGCAGCAACAAGCACATGGTAAATTAGATGTAGCATTTGGCTAAGGGGTACATGATGTATTTGTGCATAGAAATTTCAGCATGAATGATCAATTTGATGTAACAAAAAGCTAATAAGTACATCCCCAATCAATTACATGTATGTTCCTGTGAAAAATACTACATTCTAGGTTGTAAAAAAATACGTAAAACTAAATAAAATTCTAGATGTATAAAAGAGAAATAAAATACATCCTAACAATTGAAAATGTACAAAATGGCAGTAGATGTAGAAAAAAAAAGGAAAAAATTACATCTGGATGAACCAAACCTGGGATCACAAATATACTAGTGTATTACTTGATCCATTCAAAATTCTGGATGTAGGAAAGAGAAAAAAATACATCCAGATGCACTAAAATTACAAATATACTAGTGTTTTACTTGATCCATTCAAATTTCTGGATGTAGGAAAGAGAAAAAAATACATCCAGATACACTAAAATTACAAAAATACAGTACTAGTGTTTTATTTGATCCATTCAAATTTCTGGATGTAGAAAAAGGATAAAAGATACACCGACATGCATAAGTTTCATCTAGCTTTGGGAAAAACACATATTGAACCTTTCATCATTCTCGATGTAAAAAAAAATGATCGAAAGTACATCCACTTCCAAAGTTACTAGCAGTCTAGCAGTATTGAGGGAAACTACTATTTGTTACATCCTTCAGTTTTTCTAGATGTAGAAAATAGCAGGGTGGCTATCGGTTCTCGGCAGCGCCGACTGCTGAGCTATTGAAACATACGTGTGGAGTGTGTACAAAGCTCGAGCATGGCTGATGGCTTGGCGACCTTAACTAGAAAAACTACTCCTAATTAAGTCCATAGATCAGGTGTCAAAATTTTAAGGCTCAGAATTTCCACCAAATTCCGCACTGGTGCTAGATCAAGTCCAACAATACTCTCCGACGAGTTGTAATGATCTAATGGGGAGCTGGTCAGCTCTACCAGAGGAATGGACCCAATGGGGCGACGACTAACTATCCAACTTGCCTGCTGGATATCACTTGTAGCTTTTCCCATTGACTGCAATGGTAACGGCACCTCGCCTGAAAACTTGGGTCAGTTCAGGTGTTTGCATCACGCAGAACTACATCACTACCAGGGCAAAGACAAAAGTCTCACCATCGAACGGGAGGTCGTTGTGCAGCGCGCCTCTCGTCGCCGGTGGCCGCCCTACTCCCCACCACCAGATCCCCCACTCCTCCTCCGTGCCTCCGACATATAAGCCACTGCAGCATCGCCGTCTTCCGCCTCGGGAGCAGGGCACTGCGAATCCTCGCCAGCGGCACCACCAACATTCCACCATGCATTGGCCCTTGAGAGCGACGGCGCCGCTTGATTTCCCTCTCCCCAACAGCCAACACCATGGTCGCCGCCCTTCTCCTCTAGAGCGCGAGCACCACCACCGCCTCCGCCAAGATCTCTGATCCCGTCGATGGGGGCACGAGCTATCGCTTGAGTTCGTGGGGTGGGGAGTGGAATGGCCAGATGTGGGTGGGTAGGAGGTGTAGGGAGGCGCGCGAAGAAGGCCAGATCGCGGTGGCCGGAAAGGGCGCTGGTGTGAGCCGCCGGCGTCAATATTACTCTGACTTGTGTGAGAGAGGGCTTGCAGAGAGAAGGGGATAGGGATAAGCGATTCTGGGACCACAAAACGCGTGTCGTTTGTGTGAACCGCTTCGTCAAAGCCGCTCGATGGGAATCGGACGCGCGCGAAGGGTGGGCACGACGTAAGACCGCACAGTGCCCAGGCAGAAATTAGATTTGCCGTGGACGCTGCTACACAGTGCCCTAGCACCGATTAGTCTTACGGAGTGCCCCACCCAAAAATGGAAATAAATTAGTGTGACATTCTCCACGTTCCAAAAATAGAAAGTTATAATCCCACGCACTTCTTCTTTTCGTCCGGAATGTCCGCTGCACCTGAAACACGGGATGTGCAAAATCAACTACTCATTTCGTGCCTCCGTTCGAAGTTCACGACGAGAGCAAAAATGCAAGATCGATCCTGTAAAAATAAATACATCATCTAATTCTTCAGAAAAGTTATAATTCCAGATCAGTGCATGTAGAAAAAAGAGAGAAAATACATCTAACATTGGGAATTCTCTAACACTGCCGTCATTCGGGATGTAAAAAACCTGGGAGCAATATACTATTCTTACATCCAAAATAGAGGTGAATCAGATCTTGGATGTAGAAAATGAAGAAAAAATACATCTACCACTGTCATCATTTGGGATGTAAAAAAATCGAAAAATACAACCAGAACAATGGGGAGCATACTTTTATTACATCCTTGGATGTTTTTAGATGTAGAACTAAGGAGCCTTGGAGGAGCAGAAATTAACGGGAAGAGAAGTGGTGGCAGGGACTAGCAACGCGCTGGATCATGGGAGAGAGGGCCCAGCGGCTCGCCGTTCCCAACGGCACCAGGTGAGAATGGGGTCACCGGCGCGCCCGACGGCGAGGCGAAGGACTTTCCCTTCCCGACGGGCGACGGCGCTGATGGAGGTGGCGACCGGCGGCGTCGCGCTCGCGGAGGTGGTCGCCGGCGGCGGGGCGCTCGCGGAGGTTGCCGCCGGCGGCGGCGCGCTCGCGGAGGTGGCGGCCGGCCGCAGCGCGCTCGCAGAGGTGGCAACCGACGACGGTGCGCTAGAACTATCTCTACGAAAGAGGGGAAAACTTTTCTGGAAGAGATAAGATCGCTCAGATTGTGGTGGGCCCCAACACGGTATCTTCCACCAACAGCCCCACGTGGATCGTAATGAGGGAAAGGGGGGCACCGGGTAAGACACCAGCGTGCCCTGGCACGTAATAGATTTTAGGTAACTTTATTCGCCTTTGTCTTGTGTAACTGATAGTCTGATACTCTCTGCTCCGGTGCTCCCTCCACGCGCCAATGCCGCCGCCGCCGCCAGCTTCGGTTTCGTCACTCTTCCCCACATCATCCCCATCCGCTCGACAAATCGCCGCCCTCGTGCTCAACCACCCGTCCTCCACCCTCACCACCGCGTCGGCGCGCTCCCTCTCGGCGTCGCTCCTCGCCGCCGCGCCGGCGCTCCCGACGCCCGTGGCCAACTCCGTCCTCAAGCTCCTCTGGCACCACGCCCCTCGCGCGCTCCTCTTCTTCCACTCGCTCCTCCACCTCCCCGCCCGCGCGCACGCCGTCTCCCCCTGCACCATCGACCTCGCGCTCGACCTCTCCGCGCGCCTCCGCCACCCGCGCCAGCTCACCAACTCCATCCTCGCGCTCTTCCCGCGCCTCCGCCTGCCCTTCACCCCGCGCACCTTCCCCATCCTCTTCGAGCGCTTCGCCGCCTCGCAGCGCAGGCCCGACGTCGCCGTCCGCCTCTTCCTCTCGCTCCACCGCTCCCACCGCGTCACGCAGGACCTCCCGCTCTTCAACTCCCTCCTCGACGCGCTCGGCAAGTCGCGCCACGCCGCCAAGGCCGCCTCCCTCGTCCGCGCCCTCCAGGGCCGCTTCCCGCCGGACGTGGTCACCTACAACACCCTCGCCGACGGCTGGTGCCGCGTCAAGGACACGTCCCGCGCGCTCGACCTGCTGCGGCAGATGGCCGAGTCCGGCATCGCCCCCACCAAAACCACATACAACATCATGCTCAAGGGCTTCTTCCGCGCTGGACAGGTGCAGCACGCGTGGAACTTCTTCCTCCAGATGAAGAAGCGGGGGAGCAAAGACGAGAGCTGTAGTAAGCCCGACATTGTTTCCTACACAACAGTCATCCATGGGCTGGGTATCGCTGGGCAGCTCGACAAAGCTCGCAAACTGTTCGATGAAATGTCTAAAGAAGGATGCACACCATCAGTGGCCACTTACAACGCGCTTATTCAAGTCATATGTAAGAAGGGAAACGTGGAGGATGCGTTGACGGTGTTCGATGATATGGTCCAAAAGGATTGCAGACCTAATGTGGTTACTTACACCGTCTTGATCCGGGGCCTCTGCCATGCTGCGAAAATCGACCAAGCTATGAAGCTCATGGAGAGGATGAAGAGTGAAGGCTGCGAGCCTGTCGTTCAGACATACAATGTTCTAATAAGGTATTCGTTTGAGGAAGGGGAGATCGACAAGGCCCTGTGTTTGTTTGAGAGGATGAGTAGAGGAGAGGACTGCCTGCCCAACCAAGATACGTACAACATCATAATAAGTGCAATGTTTGTGCGCAAGAGGGCCGAGGACATGGCAATGGCTGCGAGGATGGTGATGGAGATGGTGGAGAGAGGCTACTTGCCCAGAAGGTTCATGCTCAACCGTGTCCTCAATGGGTTGATGCTGACGGGGAATCAGCAGATTTCTAGGGATCTATTGAGGATGCAAGAGAAATATAGACGCCTGCGCCGAGAAATAAGACTGTGATTGCCATTTTACTCCTGCATACATTGGCATGAGGCCATGTTCTGTCTTTTGTGTATCATGCGGCTTGGGTACAGAAGTAAGGTGCAACCTTTGATTGCCTTGCAATTTATACTTGTATTATGATCCATCTGTTGTGCAAGCGGCACTTCATTGTTCGTAGGTGTTGTGAACCTGTTCAAAAAGCTTGCTCTATTGTTTGTGCATATCTGATTTGCAGTTTAATTGCTTTTGTATGGGTCTTGTGTTTTAGGTCTTTGCTCTGGATGTTCTGTTTGTGCTTGGCAAAGGACTGCAAAGGTATTCAGTTCACAATCTATTATCTCATCTAATGTGGTACAGAGTTACTAGATTCTATACTATTAGGATGCTGCAAGTGTTTCTCTAGAAGTAAGATAAGGTCTGGTACTCTGGTCATGCCCTGTGCCACTAATCAGCCATAGAATGTAGATACAAACACAATGATACTCTTGGTCATCACGTTATAAATGGTAGGAGTGACTACACTAATGGCCAAATATTTGATACTAAAACAGGGCTAACCGTGATTTTTTGTTGTGGCATGTCGAAGTCAAGTATTGATTCATACTGGAATGTCTGATTGTAAGAAAATTACTATTGTTTTCTGGTATGCTCTGTGGAATCCGTACTATTGGTTTTTGTTAACCATGTTATGGGTTGACTGTGAATGGACAGAGAAAACACAAATGTGAAGTTAAACATTTTTTTTGGTTTCACTTTTACTTTGCAAGTTTCTGGATGCTGGATATGTAGCAAAGGATAATTGCGCCCTGGTGTGATTGTGTGAGCCAACATACACCATCAGTTATGGAATATGGAAGCAAGTTAGTATCTCTGTTGAAGATAAACTTGGTGTTTTCTCTGTAGTTTTTCTTGACTTCAACTTTTTCTTACATGTGTGCTCATTCTAGGTGTTACAAGTGGTAAATTTCTCTTTGAAAGTAGTGTGATAGCTAGTCTCACGTAGCTGTGTTTACTACTGTTCTGTATTCCCTCTGTCTAGAAATATATGGCGCTCGTGCTTTCTTAGATTTATGTTTTACCTGGACTTGTCCGACTGTATGTGGATTAATGATACAAAATTGATATCGTTGGACTTGTATTAAAAACACTATTAAATGGCATCCATTGTGTCTGAGATAACCCACATACTTCAAAACGTGCACGCCTTGTCTTTCTGGATGAAGGGAGTAGTACCTACACAAATAAGAAACTTTCTCTAGTAGTTGTAAAAAATCACATTATGGCCAGATAAACATTTATGCTATATATGAATTTAGGATGGTGCCAACTGTCAAGATAGCACACTTCACCATTAATCCTCTCTCCAGCACAAAATTTTCCACATCAGATTTAATCCCTGCAATTTACACAATTCATGAAAATAATGCATTTGGCACAAATTCACAATTTACACAACCTTTTAATTGTTTTGGGGAAATTTATGTTGTTATTTGTGCTCTTGGTATGCCAAGACTTATGTTTATGTGTTTCAGGCAAGTTATGTTGTATTTTGTGCCCTTGGTTTACCAAACATACAGCGATAAACTTACAAAACCTATTCACTTCACACAATTAAGGTTCTTTAGTTCTGTAAGAGCATCGTTCAGTTCTTTCTTGCTTCCCCTTTTCAAGGTTCAGTAATGAAAACTAAAGATTACGGAATTAATTATCAGACCACTTATTTAGCTCGATTTCTGCAAGGTTTTGTCTGTGTTATCATATTTATAGCTACATGGTGATGCAAAGACTTGACCATTAGCATCCTGTGAATGTGTACGTGTGATCATCAGAGGGTTCTTCTTATCTGCCGCTAGTCAAATCTGAAACTACTTTCTTATTAGCAGTACTATTGTTAGCCAGACTCTAAGATTACATTTTACCCAAACTTGGTTTAGTTTGTTTCCTAATAAAAGTTATAACCCTTACAGCTTGACCGTGCTTTGCGGAAAGGGTGACACGCTGGAAGATGCATGAATACCAGCTAGGTGATACAAAATGTTATAGTGTGATAATACCCATTTTCATTGCTTTTAATGTTGGTGGTGTGATATTGTACTATTTTAGCCACTGCCAAACTATGATAGTCATGCTCCGTAATGTACCGAGAAATATGATCGAAAATTACCACTAATCTGATGCATAATAGTTGTGTTGTCAGCATTCCTTTGTTCACTATTGATTTGACGGACACAGTGAAGCGCACCCTAATGCTCCCGTGCAGGATAGCTGCAGAAAGAATTTAGACTAAAAAGTAATTGCATAGTATGAAAAAAAGGAATACACCGCTGCTGGGAAGGCGATGGCATCGACGCTGATCTGGTCGTCGGAGAATGGTTTCCATCCATCGCAGCGATCGCTTGTACTTGGCGTCGGCGCCTTCATGAGTGGCAACATCTGTTGTGCGTGTGTAGTCACGAGGTGCAGCTGTGGCCATTTGTGGAGCTCGGCTCCTCGCTTGAGTGGAGATGCCTCATCTGCATCTCTGACCTGTAAGTCCCTCTCACACACACGGACACACCGGTTTTTCTTTTGCCTAATTAATATGTAGGCATGCCTGTTAATCATGCAAATAATATCATGCATTCACATTAGAAATCAGAGGGTGCAATTGTGCAGGATGGAGAGAATATTGGTCTGGTTCATTTGGCTTTCTGAATAGCAGATTTAATCTACAACTCGTGTGGGAATCATGGCCTCTTGCGCATCCACACTTGACTTCTTGCTTGATTTGGTGGGGGACGATGTCATTTGTTCCATAACTGAACATGAGCACCCATGTTGCTTCCCAGATTTCTTACACCCCAATAGTTTGAGTTTTCATCGATTATTTGGTTCTTCTTTTCAGGAATACATCGAAATGGCTTATAAGAGAATGCAACTATCACTGTAGGAGGCTCCACGTCAATTGGTATGTTTATCTCTCTTTTCTAGGTTCCCTCTTAGATGATGGTTGCAAATTGCAATGTCACTTGATTATTTGGTATGCTACATATACGGTGGGCTGGTTTAGTTGAATTAGCAGGTGGCGGTGGCATTCAGTTGTTTGTTTGTACATTTGCAGTATAGCAGAACACTGAAACAATGAGTTTATTTTATTAATTTTGTTCTGATTCATGTTGTATTGCAAGATAAGAACCCCAAAGCTGAGTTTTACATATCCCCAACCAATTTAACTTCCATCAGGCTATAACTTTTTCTGGTGCAAGTTTGCCATGTCATCCTGTAGGCCCTGGAGTTCATGATGGTTGAACTATTTTGAGTTGTTTTCATCTTGCTTCTGCAGGTTATTGTTTCTTCGGCCAGTATGAAACTCTAAAACTGATGTAGTAGGACTATCTTATTCTCTAATGAGAGGGTAACTTCCTTTCCCGAGTAAGAAATGATTGTGACTTCTGAGTATGCAGATCTAAAGCTAAGATTTGGATTACATGACAGGTTACTACAAATAGCAAGGAAAGCATCATGCTTATACTATTTTTGCTTTTCTTTGTGTAATTGCAGCAGGTTATGTGCTTATGATGGTAATTTTAGATAACACCAACATTGAGATAATTCAGTAATCTTTCAGTTAAGCACTGTAAGTTTTTTAACTGAAGTTACATGCTACTACCTCCGTTCTGAAATGTAAGCCTTTTTAGAAACCCAAATTAACTCCAAGTCTCTAAATTTTCTGATGAAGTACTCCTTTCCTTACAATATACATATGGATACAGTTCTATATATAGTAGATTACCACATACATGCAGATGCAGTGTTTTTCCTTCTACATCATGGCCATCACTTTATCCTCCTCTCTATTTACTTTTCTTATTGCATTTACTTGACTATGCTTTGTTCCATGGATTTAGTATAATTCATGGCAACATGCTAGCACTCTGGGTTTTTCATCTATCGTAGTTTATTCTTGCCTTTCTTACGTGCTCTGTGTGTGCTTGGCTGCTTGCAGTAAACACAGGGGAGGATAACTGGTTGTTTCATGTAATGGATATTCAGTACCTATAGTTTGTGTCATACGCCTATTTTTGTAAGAGAATTCCTATTGTTTGTTTATCAAAAAACCTATATTTCATTTTAAAGAAAACCTCTGAATTTTCATTGGACATGAAATAAGTTATGGAGTACTATGACAACCATGGAACTTGAGTATCCAGTATTTGCTAAGCCAGTTTGTAAGGAAATTATGTTATGCTTATACATCCAGCTATACTTTTGCTACCACCTTAGAATTTCCTTTCAAACTGTCTGCATAATGCTGTTGTGCTCCGTAACGGAGTAGATGGTAAATCTTATTGAAGCAATCATTCCTTTTTCTTATTCTATATGAAAATAAAGAATTTCAAAAATAGTAAGAAGCGAATGTGTGAAAGATAAGCCACTCTTGTGAAACCAATTCTTAAGCTTGTAATCTGACACGATTCACGTCACCCTGAAGTCTTCTCATGCTCACTTTCTTCCGCAAATTTAAAAAGATGCATTGCAAGCTTTAGACCGGTGACAGAGGAGTCATTGTTTCACAAGCTGCAAGCCATAGGATAGAATGAGAGAACAACTTAGGGGTATTTTTCTCTTTCATTTTCAAGTAGCATTGTTCACAATGTTTTTATGATCCCATCCTAGAATTGAGATATGTGAAATATCTACTTTTCTGCCTGCTTCTGCAAAAGGTATCTGCTTCCTAGCCTCATATTTGCTTTCACCTAAAACAGTTCAGAAGATAAAAACGAAGCACTAAGTGGGTCTGACCTGAAGAGCTATGGTGCTTTTCCAGTAAGCTTACTTGTACATACAATTTTTTCCTGCATTCCTCTTTGTTTTTTAGATGGTCATGAGGTGGAGTTTGATTCTATTGCTGTCATTTGGTTTAGAACTATGCATTTACAAGCATGTCTTTAATTTAGGTCAATGCAGGTTAGATAGTTGAACCAGACAGAGATGAGTATTTGAGTTTTTTCTAAGTTATTTTAGTTAAGTTGGTTCCAAGAACAGTATTTTTCTTCTTGATTACTACATAGAGAAGAGCGAATAAGAGATCTCCTGCCGAGGTGCAGATCTATCAATTTCCTCAAGTTCTTTAAATTTACAACGTATGTTACTGCATTCTAATTAGTTTTATTGGGAATCATGAAAACAACAAAGCTACATAGAAATGTAACTGCTGCAGATTGAACAAAAGTTATTTTTTGCTTTTCACTTTTTATAGGATAGAGAGATCCAAAATAATAAGTGTCCTGGTTTTAATTCAAATCTAAGATAAAATCATAACACTTAATATGGATTGAAGAGAAAATACACTCTTGTGTAAGGATGGCAATGGGTAGGGTATGGGCAGTATAGAGCAATACCATACCCATATAATCAGTGGGTACAAACTTTTACCAATATCCGCACCCACGGCTATAAAACTTTACACATATCCATACTCGACGGGTACTTGTACCCATTGGATACCCGGCGGGTAGATCAAATAGTACACAAGTTATTCACAATTTTACATTTTATCGATATAAACCTGCAATCAACTGGTAGACTCAAGATTTCTTTTATATTTTGATCATTACTTTTTCAGTACAATTAGTTTTATTTTTCAAATGAAGTCTACCCTTTGTTCATTCCTACAGAATCTAACTTGTAAATATTTAATGATTTGTTATGTTCATATTTTGGGGTTATTAAAGTTTAAATTGAGGTTCAACCTACAGATGGCGTACAAATTACCACATTCCCAGTATCGATTGTTCCATTGCAGGCGAATTCCCCTGGTTAGACAAGCATGTGTGTCTCTCTTTATATAATGCCACGTGGTATAATCCCTATCTAATATTTCATTGCCATGTGGTTTTTACTTGATGTGGTTGATCTGTTCTTCACTTTTTTTTTTGTCTTTGTACTGGAGGATTGCTGCCTGGGAGGTGCCACGGCTGATCCAGTGTTCGCTGCTCGGTTGGGTGAAGACTGCTCTATTTTTGCCCTCTGTTCACGTTAGATTGTCTGCCGGCTTGCCATTTTGGTCGGTGGCTATGTATGCTTGGGTCTAGGATGTAAACTGTGAAGGCATGTACTTAGCCTTTTATACATAGCATGAGCATGGTTCTCGTGTGCTCTTCAAGGGTAGTTGTCTCGCTATTAGATACAGAGCGCGGTCCATGTTTTTCTCTTTTTGTGTTCACCTGTTTTGTTTTACTGGAATTCTTAGTTCTTCGTATGTGCTCTTTACGGAACATTTCAGTATGGTTGGTAGGCCTTCTTTACCTTTAGCTTGCCACTGATATGGTCCTCTGGTTTCCCTTCTACTACTACATCAGGGAACTGAGGAAAATAAGGAGGGGGTTGATATTTGTTTTTTCCCCTTTATATGTACAATGCATGCTTCATGACCTTTCATTGACATTTTCATAGAAATAGATGACCACCATATATTTCTTAACTGCTACTGTTTTCAGAGGTTGGTTGGTGCTTCATGACATGTAATTTTACACAAGGTGTTTGTTATCATCAGATAGCTCAGTGGGTAGGGATTGTAGGAATTTTTGAAAACTCTGCTCAAATTGCTGGATGTTCCCATCTGCAAAATTGTATATCTGACCATAATGGGTTTGTAAGTCTAGCTAGGAGGACCTCTGTGATATCCATTATTTGAACCTGCAGTCCAAAGATTATCCAGGAAAAGCATATCAGAACTCAGATCGCCGGGACAAAATATTTGGAAATACAATTGACCTTCTGCTCCTTTTTATATTGTTGTCACGTTCTGCTACTAAGTTTGAAGACGAGGTAGGTTTAATATAGCTTGTGCAGCTACTTATGATGCCGGAGATAACAAATGTGGTACCACATATACAGATGTATTTTGATGGTCATTCTTTCGAAATAGTAAACCAGGCAGCAATTGCTAGTGGCGAGTAATGAGGAAAATCTGATTGTTCATGCTGGCTTTGATTGCTTACAGCTAGCTTAGGCCGTTTCAGAAGAAACAAATGGTCCCTAGGATAGGATGACATATCCTCTTTTAACCATGCCTTTATATAAGAGATTGAGTTGTGTTTCTTGGTCACTTGGTCAGGGCATAGGGCATATGTGAACTATAGGTGGCAATGAGTAGAATATTTTCTTTCAGAAGGTGCTGGGCATTTGTACTTTCTTTTCTCATCTGATCATATAAATGCCTTTTTGAAGGTGCTGTGGAATTCAATCTGGTGGCAGGGACGGTGGGAGATGTCAGAGGCATGAGGTGGATGGAGACGGAGATGGGCAGAAGCCGCACCAGAGTGTACGGCGAAAAAAGAAGACGGCGGAGGGATTTATCAGGTTTCTGGGTTGTACAAGATGCTGCCGCTGCTGTTCACGTTGCATCATGAGCAGATCGGGAGCTACCGCTGGTGTGGATGGGCGCTCTGACCAAAGTCGGCACCGGCGCCAAGTGATCTTCGTTGTCATGCACAAGTCTCAGTTTAGTTTCATTTGCTGGGTACCTAAATGTTTTCTTTCCATGATTGCTAAATGGTTTTGGTGCTCGGTATTTGCATTGTCGTCGGTGTTAATTGAACGTATGGTATGTCTTGCGCCTGCAAAAGGCAGAGCCTCAGGGGTGGATGGGTTGAGACTGGAGCAACGTGAACTTGATGGAGGGCAACGTAATTTTGACCATTTTGTTCTAATTTGAGTATATTCAGAAAAATGATACAGTATAAGAAAGGTTGGGTACTTGCCCAAGTATGATCCTGATATATTTTCCTTCATAGATAGGTGTTATAAACCATGATGCAGAAATAGTATGAATTTAGATGCAAAAGGGTATATAAGGGTATATCCGTATATACTTCGTACTTGTTCCATTGTCATTATGATTCTTAAAATAGAATCTACAGCTGCTCGCAAAAAAAAAAGAACATACAGCAGAGCACCTTTTAATTTCCTGCTCTGCTAGATTATAACTGTTTAGTCTTTTCTGCTGTGAATACAGGAAGATTTGGTTCAAATAAGACAAGTCCTTTTAAATATCAAAACGATCAGATGGCCGAGTTGGTCTAAGGCGCCAGATTAAGGTTCTGGTCCGAAAGGGCGTGGGTTCAAATCCCACTCTGGTCAAAAAATATTTTTGGTTTCTTTTGCTTTATATTGTCCATATATATAAGGCCGTATTGAATATAAAGCACAATGATCAGATGGCCGAGTTGGTCTAAGGCGCCAGATTAAGGTTCTGGTCCGAAAGGGCGTGGGTTCAAATCCCACTCTGGTCAATTTTTTTTTTTTGCTCGTGTACCCATTTTTATTCACAAAAGGAAACCTTGTCCCCGGCTGGTGCTGCTTCGCCCTCAGTATTAGCACTTATATCATTATGAAATTTAAGCGGTTCATCTTATTGCACACTTTGTTGAAAGGAAGAGAGATATAAAAGGGAGGTTTAAATAACTGAGAAAAATGCAGTTCTCTGTTATGGAGTAGAATAAACACTGTTAAGGGTTTGTTCATGGAGATTTCATCATGTGCGTGACGTGGAGACAGAACTAGCAGCAATCAATCAAATAAAGAGGTTGATGTTAGGAAGCCTATGCTACAGGAATGAAGAGATCTTTGTGCGAGAGTTTTAGCCATTGCAGATCAGAAGAGGGACTCGAGAAGGAAGAAACCCATGGCAATTTCAGCATTCTCATGTAGCCACTTCGCAGATCCTGCTGAGACTTGTGGTTCTGTCACTTTTTGTTTTTCTGAAATAAACGTTGTAGCTGTGGTCCATAGAGAATTGAGCGATTGAACTGAAGCATTTGCTGCATTTTTCTCTGCAAGCTTGTGCCACAAACAGTGGTTGGTTAGTTGAGCTAGGCTCCACTGCTGGAGATCGATCCCAGTGCCGAACAATCACCAGAAATCTGGCAGGGCATCTACGATTGGAGTTTTTAAAAAGGTATTTCAACGTCCACAATTACTGTGAAACTCTATTTAGTCTAGCTGATTCATGCAACGAAAATCTGGCAGGGCATCAAATGCAGGTTTGTATAAAAGGGAGGCACATGCACTTATCATTATGAAATTTAAGAGGTTCATCTTATTACACACTTTGTTGAAAGGAACTGAGATATAAAAGGGAGGATCACAAGGCATGTGCATAATTTTTTTCATGACATTAAATAACTGAGTTAAAGTGGAATTCTGTTCCTCGTTTCTTATTTTCTGAAGAGTGTGCATTTCTGAAGACAACGTGGTCCGCACAAGATGCAACGCCTCGCGTGTGTCAACAAAAAAGATACTCCGTATATATGATGTCCGCAAAACATATCACGATGTCCATTACGGCAACTGTGAGCAGAAATTCAGAGAGCAATTTAGATGTTCTCAGACATACTACTTCAATGTTCTCGCAAAAAAAGGTGTTACTTCAATGGCACCCTTTCCGATTAGACATGGCTACTGGTAGTCTGGCACAGATACAAGCAGGGCATACACCAGTTCTTGCAATTATATACATAACAAGGGTCACAGGATAAAACTCAAGAGACATCAGTTCTGTTTATTGCTCATACAATTACAGGAAAGAGTGGAAGACGGGAGATTCGAATGCCCAAGTACACTTGTACGCATCCAGCTCCTTGAATCATAATCCACTAGTTACATTCCAGGACATTGGAATAACTACAAAAAATATCAAGCCCTATGAGACTCTCATCATTGGCCAACAGGGCAGCTTCAGACCTTCAGCGCCTTCACGTCAGAACTAACGCGACCTGTGCTCTGCTCCCGCCGCACCTTCTCTTGAAACTTCGGTCATGCTGCCTCTGATCGTCGCACCCCGTCCTCTTCCTGGCGTCATGGCGTTCGCCGTGGTACCCATACGAAGCTGCCATGTTGTCCATGGCGTCGACATGCTGCGGGCCCGTCGGGTAACCGGTACCACCGTAAGCGTAAGGCATGCCGCCGTAGCCGTGGTACATTGAAGGATCGGCTGACCACGGCATCCCACCAAGGAAGGCAGGATCGTAGCATGCCGGGGCGAATGGAGGAACGTCGTAGCAGCCGTCGTACTGATGACCGGCATGGTTGGCGCCGCGCGCTCCCGCTGTGTCCATCATCTCGCGCTTCTTCTTTCTTGGCTCATGCGTCGATGTTGAATCGTTTCCGTCGCTGTGCTCCGAGGCGGCGCCCATCTTGGAAGAAACGTGGCTGTTTTCTGAGGCGGCCGGACTCTGGTTCTGAGACGCGGGTTTCGCGGCCGCGTTGCTGTCTACGGAGCTCCTCTGCTTCTCTGTTGTTCCGCCAGAAATGCTGCTGCTGACCCTGGCGGCGAGAATGTTGGAGATGGTGGTGCGCAACGCCTGATTAGGGATCAGGTCGTCTGCGCGCGCCTGCGCCCCGCACACGCACTTGGAGCTGGCGACGATGTGGGCTCTGATGCACCTCTCACAGAAACTGCTGAAGCAGCACTTGCTCGTCACCACCGCCTCCACCATCACCTTCCCGCACATCTTGCAGTGGAGATCCGCCGGGACGCCGTCGTCATCGACTGGTGCCGCGGGCGCAGGGGAAATCACTGACGTCGCCTTTCCGAAGTCGAATCTCGGGTCGCCATTGGTGGGGCAGTGCTGGATGAAGTGGCCTGGGACGCGGCACCTGCGACACACGTAGCCGGCATGCGGCGCCCGCCCAGGGTATCCTGCGCCACGGTGATTGTAACGAGACGGGGCCTCCCACTTAAGTTCGGCAGCGTCGATCACCGCGCTGATAGCCTTGGCCTCGTCGTCCTCCTCAGCCGTCGACACGCTCGAGCTCGACCTCGAGGAAGAATCCGACGAAGAACCGCCACCGTCCTGCGCCGCTTTGGGGCGTTGAGTGGATGGCGACACGATGGCATCGGCCGGAGGCCCGGCGACTCGGCGCACCACCACCGTCGTGTTGCGCAGGACCAAAGCCATGTCGTCCGTGTACTCCTCGCCGGTCTGCGCGTCGGAGATCGCGATGCCCTCCCTGGGACCCCGGCCGCGTGTCCGGCCGTGACCGTGGCGGCTTGTCCCCATGATTAGGCGCTTCACCTCGCCGACGGAGATGGAGGGCGCCGCGACAGGGAGAGAGAATGTGTCCACGCCACTCCTGTACCGGTAGTACACCGCCATCCTTCCCTCGAGATTGATCAGCGAAGACGCACGGAGACGAAGGCACTCACTCGCCGGAGGAGATGGATGTCTGTATGTAGTAGCGTAGCGAGGTGAGGAAAATATGCATCTCAGCGATCACACGGTTGGCCTTATATCCTTGGTCATTATGAATCCGAGAAGGTTTCCAGCCTTTCCTGAACCGCCTCTTTGGGTTAACTTGTCTGAGTACGAATCCTAGTAGTACTCGGATTGGCTTTCAGTTTCCTTCCCTAATTCCATCGCACCGGCCGGAAATGTGCACCACATCCGTATCTAGTGTTTACTGTCAGTCAGACCTTCCAAACATGGTTCAGCTAGGGTCCGGTTGGCTTTCATGTTGGTAGGGCGAAGAAGCGCGCTTGGGGATGCTCACCTCCTGATTTGGATACAAGCATGTAGCTAAGATTTATTATTTAGTGGATTAATAATAAATCGGTAGAAGAAATCGTCCCTGATATTTACAAGATGATTTCACCATTTGTTCTGACCAAGAGAATGGTAGCTGAGGCCTTGATCAACGGTTGCTGGATTGGGGATATCTGTAATCTGTAATCTGTAATCTGTAATATCTAAATAGGAGCAACTCACTAAGTGATTTCTCTCAACATGCAGCCTATCCACATCAGCAGCCTGCCACATCAGCCTACAACATAATTATTTATTATTTCTTATTACTCAATCCGTCCACTGACTCTTGAACTGCCATTTATTTTATGTAGAGCGTCATCTTCTTTCATAAACCATTCGTCTCCTCCCTCACCATTCGTTCACTCCGTCTTCACCGAATTCCACTAGGCACTCAATCCGTCCACCTTGCCTGAATGTCTCCTCATTTCTCCCTCTGGCTCCTCTCTTCGTCTCCCCTTCGTATATACCAACCATCCAACCGACTCAGCCAGATGTCATCTGGGGTGATACACGTTACCCCATCTATTTAACCATGTCTTCTATGTACATGTCAGATCGATCCATTTCTTTCTCTCTGAAGTCACAGTTTATTTTGAAGTTTGGGATTTCAGGCATTCGTTTGGAGAAGAAGATCAAAGAGGTATTTCGATCTGAGCAGTGATCTGTTGGGAATTTCTCATGGAAGCTTGCTCTCTAAAGTTACATTTTATTTTGAAGATTGGGATTTCAGGCATTCGTTTGTAGAAGAAGATCAAAGAGGTATTTCGATCTGAGCAGTTACATGTTGGGAATTTCTCATGGAAGCTTGTGGGAACGTGACTGGGTATTTTTTTTGAACCAATTAGATCGCATCCAGATGCTCAATTTCAGCATCTGAAACTATTTGGGAATTGGGAGAGTCGACTGATTGTGAACTCCTCGATACCTTTCCATTCTACTCATTACTTGCTGACGATGGACATCAGCCTCAAAAGCAGCGAACCGATGTGGGTGCTGACACTGTGACCCCGGTGGCGGCGATCGATGGAAGACCAAAACGGGCTCACATGTGCGTGGGAAACATCGTCTAGATCGTCATTAAGGCAAGCCGAACCCTGATCTTTGGTCTGAGCTTTGATCAGCTATGTGGTTACTTCTTTTTTGTATTCTGAATGATCCACGGTACAAATTGCATACATGGTTTCTTCTGAAGGGGATTTTGATTCGGTTACATCAATGTATGCCTGATTGTTGGGGCGCTGAATGATCTGCCGGCAAGGTGCAGAATTAATTGTTTATAAGATTTTGTCTTCCCTGGATCTACCAATGTAAAGGATTGTCCGTCATTTTGTTAGCTTCTCTTTCGTCCCGCTTAACTGATATGAATGCTTGGAAGATTCATTCCATTTTTGTTTTTGATTCGTATTGATGTTAAACCAGTGTATTTTTATTCCTGAAACTGATACTTTGTTTGCACATATGGTTGTTATACAGTATTTTTTTATCTCCAACAAAACACTTTTCTTCTTATCATGTAGTGCGGCAGTGAAGCATATTTTAGAAGATGATTAATATTTCTTCTAAGCCTCAAGTTTCTGGCCAGAATACCAAGACTGCACAATTTACTAAAAGTGCATCTGAAGTGCAAAAGAAATTCAGCATCGATGCTTACATAAGCAGAGCTGGAGCCATCGTCAGTGTTTAGTGCATGCTATCAGGAAGGCAGCTAACTCAATGTTTTGTTTTTGATTCGTATTGATGTTAAACCGGTGTATTTTTTATCCCTGAAACTGATACTTTGTTTGCACATATGGTTGTTATACAGTATTTTTTTATCTCCAACAAAACACTTTTCTTCTTATCATGTAGTGCGGCAGTGAAGCATATTTTAGAAGATGATTAATATTTCTTCTAAGCCTCAAGTTTCTGGCCAGAATACCAAGACTGCACAATTTACTGAAAGTGCATCTGAAGTGCAAAAGAAATTCAGCATCGATGCTTACATAAGCAGAGCTGGAGCCATCGTCAGTGTTTAGTGCATGCTATCAGGAAGGCAGCTAACTCAATGTTTTTTTTTTGATTCGTATTGATGTTAAACCAGTGTATTTTTTATCCCTGAAACTGATACTTTGTTTACACATATGGTTGTTATACAGTATTTTTTTATCTCCAACAAAACACTTTTCTTCTTATCATGTAGTGCGGCAGTGAAGCATATTTTAGAAGATGATTAATATTTCTTCTAAGCCTCAAGTTTACGGCCAGAATACCAAGACTGCACAATTTACTGAAAGTGCATCTGAAGTGCAAAAGAAATTCAGCATCGATGCTTACATAAGCAGAGCTGGAGCCATCGTCAGTGTTTAGTGCATGCTATCAGGAAGGCAGCTAACTCAATGTTTTGTTTTTGATTCGTATTGATGTTAAACCAGTGTATTTTTTATCCCTGAAACTGATACTTTGTTTGCACATATGGTTGTTATACAGTATTTTTTTATCTCCAACAAAACACTTTTCTTCTTATCATGTAGTGCGGCAGTGAAGCATATTTTAGAAGATGATTAATATTTCTTCTAAGCCTCAAGTTTCTGGCCAGAATACCAAGACTGCACAATTTACTGAAAGTGCATCTGAAGTGCAAAAGAAATTCAGCATCGATGCTTACATAAGCAGAGCTGGAGCCATCGTCAGTGTTTAGTGCATGCTATCAGGAAGGCAGCTAACTCAATGTAGATATGTAGGTATTGTGGTCATACTTTTTGTCTGCCTGTACACTCAACCGAGAGTTTCATTCCTCGTGCTGGTCTCGTGGAATTTTAGAACCAACTTTACAAAAGAGATCAGTTTTGAGTTTTCTAAGCTTTAGTAAAATAGTAAATTTATTAGAAAGTAACCAGAATATGAATTTCACTATCTCACTGCCATCATCTCATCTACAATCTCCATTTTCTTTGTTTCCCGGACAAGATAACTTTGCCTCCGAATACAAGTGCATATGTTGTTTCATATCAAGTGTAACTACTCATAAGTTGATGTTGTACTTTTTTCTATTAAATATGAATTCAATATTTTGTGTGTTTCATTTTTACTCAATTTTTTACTACAATCATATTCTTTTTTGTTATCAGGTCTACAAATTATTGTAGGGTATTTGTTCAACATTGTGTAACAAATATTTTCGCAGCAACGCGCGGGGTATCATCTAGTTAAGGGTAAACATCTGGTCGTTTTCGCAAGCCATAGATCTTTGGGAGAAAATAAGAGAAGTTCAGATTTCCCCGGAGATGGAGGATAGCTGGTTATGGAGGTGGGAGAGCAACGGTAATTTCTCAACCAAGTCCGTGTATCATGCTCATTTTGATACCTCAATCTACTATGATGCAACTGAATCTATTTGAAATTCTTGGGCCCCTACAAAATGCAAATTGGCTGTTTGGCTCTTCCTACAGAGCAGATCGTGGACTGCTGATCGCCTCCCTAAACGAGGCCTCCCTCTGTTAGAGTTAACTTAGCGTTAGAGTTAGGCTAACAAGAAGTTAGCTTTGTCATTAAGCTAACTACCTTGCAGTTAACATGTAGCGTTGTCCAAACGCCAATCACGTCTGTTCACAACAGACAAAACCTTGTAAACCGCCACTGAGGCTCCTGTACAGGGGCTATATATAGCCCAACAATCATCAATGAAACTTGACTTGATCCTCTAAATCTTTCATTCTCAAACACGTTATCAGCACTTTTATCTACCAAGAGCATCAAGGCCACAAAATTTCTATTCCAGAAAAGAGTAGAAGAAAGAACTGCACGAGATGAACAATCGAAGAACAGGATTTGGAGACGGAACGCTGAAATTGTTATTTTCGCTCACCGTCGACAAAGCGCGGCGGCAAAATCGTCCACCACGCGGCTCCCGGCCCGACTCCTCCGCGACACTGCATCCCCGGTGGCCTACGGCCAGCACGCCCCGAGTACTCACGGCAGAGGTGACGCCATATGAGCCGAGTGGCGGAGCCCTCGCTGGTCGCTGCGCACTCCGATTTGTCGGCGCAGCGGAGACGCAGCCGTCAAAGGCACTCATCGCAGTGCCCAGGGCCGGCAACGACCAACGGTCGCCGCGGTGCGGCGAAAGCCCTGCGGGCGCCCGCGACCTCCTGGCGCGGCGGCAGGAAGGGTCAACGGCCGGCTCTCTGGGTGTCAGGGTGCATGCGCGCTCCCCTACGGTGAACGATGGCGGCGGCCTACGCGACCGCCGCTCGCATCGCCCTGCGAGGCTGCGACCTCTTCAATCTCCTTCAACAGCGATGTTTTTCTATGGAAGCCAAGCCAAATCGATTTCTTCATATCCTATTCCTAACCATACGAGGGACCTTACCTCTTCGTTTCTTCCCATTCTGGTTTGGATTTTCTGGTTCTTTGGAGTTTAACTCTATTAACATACTTTACAGTAAGTATTAGGTCACCTTGCAGTTTAACTCTCAAGCTAAGTATTTCTTTCGGTGTTTTAACCTACTAGTATTATTATATTCACTGAAGCCTCTAGCTTCACAACTAATATACGTACTAGATTCTATGGTCTTCCTAATTGTATATAAAGTAAAAATGTACCATTTTACATCATGTAAAAGTACCACATGAAGCCCTTATATTTTGAATATCCCTAATTTCTATCATGTTATATATATTTGCCTCTAGCATTTTGGTAACATGCTTTTTGGTACGACAACCTTATTTTGCAATTGAAAGCTAATTTTCTTGCAAAATTCTCTTAAAAAAAGAGACAAATCTACCCATAAAGTATTATAAGTTACTATCTCAAATTTTATTTTGTAAATCACAAGGCAATGACATCTGCTGCGTGAAGTGCAGTTTTTCCATTACTTTGAGATGTGCTTATTTTTAATTTTTGGCAATAATATATCTCCAAAGTGTTGCTCTAATATATTAATGTCAAAGTATAACACAAGGTAATATGATAAGGAGTCCAATGAGATGTGTCAGACTATCATTCCTACTACTCGGAGATGTACTCCATAAATATGGAGATTATCTATAATGTGTTAACTCACACTTTGACATCCATGTATGGCATAGAAGCATCAGCTTCATATTAAAATTGTTCCTCTAGAGCATATTTGTTGTTTACCAAATATATTTTACTATCATAAAAAAAATCATGCATGATTTATTCATGCTTCTCTTACATTGATATTACATAAAACTATGGAGCATGTATCATGGAATAATATTGTTGTGTGTTATGTCTATCAAGACAAACTCCATCATACATAACAATCATTGACTTTCTCACAAAACTACTATTGGTTCTGTATCATGCAGTGATAACCAATGTCAAAATAGACATCTATGTTTTGGCGGTGAATGTAACATCTCCCATCACTTTGGGGATGAAGTCCAAAGCAATGACATAAGTACCATTTAATGTCTCAAGCTCGTTGAATGTCTACCCTATGGTTATTACGAAATCACCTCGACCATTAATATATTGCGTCGAAGCATTTTCATCAATTTTAATTTACTATCATAGTAAATAAATTGCTTGATAATATCATGCATGACATGGCTAGAATATCCATCAATGGAATTTATTAAACTCACATCAGATGAGAGAAATTGAGTAAATATCAATTTCTCCGTAAATCTCCATCAAGGAGATGTATGATGTATAAACACAATGTTAATAGTTTCTCAAACACTTTTGAGTACTTCTAGTACATTGTAGTTTTTTTTCTTTCTGGTGTCTACATATTAACCTCCAAGTTGATATTTGTTGATCACATTGTTGATATGAAGATGTGATTCAAAGCCTTGAAATCACTTTACATTTTGTTTGATGATAATACAATAAATTATCATATTTATTTCAGGATAATAATATATCATATCTTCATATGAAGATTCATGTGATACACCCTACGGGTGATATACCAATACCTGAAATTCATATTAGTACTCAAAATACTAAGAATCTCAATGATCACAAAAAGAACCATGAGAAATCAATGTAAAGTGGAGGTAAAATGACAAACAAAATCATAGTAGACACAGTAAAAGGGATAATATAACTACCAAGTTTATCAAAAATGTTATTGTACGAATCATTGTACATATAAGTGTTCCCTAGCATCTGGATGAATTATACTAAAAATTCATTAAGTAATGTGAGTGTAATGGGATAATTTGAAAGCTCACTTTGATAAACATAGAAAATTACCTGGATGCGGATTAGACTTATAATCTTCATCAGAAAGATAACATAAGTTCACTCCAGTAGGAGGTATACTCCTTCACAATATCAATTTTCTTGTGGATAAAATTCCCAATAATATTTTGGAACTTCGTTTTGTGTCATGGCTATCCCAATGTGTCATTTAGCCAATAATCATACTACTAAATGTGGTATGTTATCCATTAATATCATTTTTCTCATACATGATATTTTTATGTATGAACTAAATTCATACTAAACTTTGTTGCGTACAAACAAACAAAAATCGAATCTTGATGAATTTAAGATTTGTCATAATCATCTTATTCACCCATTATAGGGGTAATGCGAAAACTTAGTGAAATTTTATTGGTCACAATTTACAAGTTGCAAAATTCTCAAATCATCAGATTTTATGAGCACCTAATGTGCCATGAGAATTTTTTTTCCTAAGTCTCTCACACTCCACTCAAATTACTTGAACTTATTCAAGAAGATACTTGTTGACTATTCAACAACTATCTGGGTCATATAAGTATTTCATGGTATTAATAGACACCTCTAGTGGATGGTCTTACGTGGGTCTTTAATCTCCACAAATCCATGATTTTACTAAATTAATTGCTCAAATTATCAAATTAAGAGCAAAATATTATAACATATTGGTTAAACCAATACTAATATTTTTATCACGAGCATTTGTGATTTTATTAAGTACTCCCTCCGGTCTCTTTTAATTGACTCGGATTTAGTACAACTTTATACTAAATCTGAGTCAATTAAATAAGACCGGAGGGAGTACCTGCGTGTACATACCCAGAATAGTGCAACTAAATTCTTTATCAAAAGAATCGAACTAATTAGATGACCACTGCAACAAAATTTTGATATACCAACATATTGTTGGAGACATGCGGTATTACACGCCGTAGATCTAATCTAAATCACAACGGTTGCTTATCATACTCGCTTCCCTTGCAGTAAGTACGTGGAAATAAAACAAGTATTTCCCATCTGCGATAATTCGGTTATATACCGATATCACCACCCCAACGTACATCATGGGCCCTCATATCAATTTGGGATCTATGTGATAAATAACTAAGGTATAATTTTCCAATATCCGTCAAATACCTTAAACCCTATCAAGGGAGTTATTGATAGCCCGTACGCTGATTGCATTTGCAATAAGAATATTTTTCGGCATTAGGGGGAGATTAGTACCACAAAGAATGTCGATAAATAAATAATAAATGTCATAGACTTTCAGTCCTTATATTCACGTACTTGAAAATCCGAACGATTCGGTCATAAATTTGCAACACATTGCAAATCTGCCACATACATTTACTCGTGACAAAAATGTCACAAAATCATATTATGCATACAAACAATGTGCCAAAAGAGTGAAGGTACCTAATGTAACCACTTTCCTCCAAAATTAGAGCAAAAGGGGGAGAAAATTGGCCACATGAGATATAAATTCTCACATGCTTCCGCGGAACAGAGGAAATTATATTCTCAACAAGTAAATGTAGTTCAACCTCAAGTTGAATAACACATAGTGGATGCTCATCATCCAAACCCAGCACAAATGTGCACATAATTTTAAGTGTTGGGACATCGAAACACCTTGACTCTATTGTTATGGGAAATCATGAGGAGTTCAAATATTTAATCACATTTCCACAAATATTATGATTCAACAGAATCATACAACAAAGACTAAATTTTGTCGACAAATATATTTATTCTTAAAAATTGCTAAAACCTTTAGGGCCCTGAACCAAAGTCCATGGCAGAGTGCCTAATGCACTCATATATTGGTTCAACTAGAAGGATGCAATTGAATAAGAATAGCACTCACTCAACAAGGGAGGTATTTACCATTGTAATACCTATTCCTCATAAGCACCTTCCCTCTGGAAGACAAATGACTTTTTGTTAACAACAAAAAAAACAATGAGGTGGTGATAAAGTGAGACTTGTAGCGCAAGGGTTCACGCAGAGACCCGACATCAATTATATATGATGTAACATACCCTATTGGTATAAGTGGAATTATGTTTCGATACTAATATTATTGGCAATTATAAATAAACTATCCATGTAGCTGATGGATGTAGTGATTACATAATCATATGGGTCACTCAATTTGGATATCTATATTAAAGTCCTTAAGGCTTATAAATCCAAATCCAATATTAAATCGCAACATATGTGTAATAATATAAAAGTCACTCTATGAATTAAAATAGTCAAACACAAATTGTGTGGTACAATTGACTATAAGAGCTCCTTCTTATAAAGGATTACTCGTACAATGATGATTGCTTATATGTAGTCATAAACAAAATCCCTAATTGGATTCTACATGACCTTTGTATATATCAATGCTTTTATCATCAAAGTTTATAATATACATGAAAGGTCCTTGCAATCATATCAAGACGGAGATTTGGATTGAACCAAGTATTAACCAAGTTTATAACTTGAGTATATTCCTTCGGAATACATATCTATCAGTCTTTACATGTCCATAAAGTTTTGGAAAAATTAAATATGGATAAATCAAATCAAAGATACATATGGTCACACTATCCCTAACAGGGATACAAATTCATTCATACATTGTAGTAGTGATGAAGTGATATTGAACCTCTTGTTCCATATCTCAATACAAACTACATCATGAATGTGAATATTTTGTTGTCAACTTATTTAAAGTGCAAGCCCCAACTAAAAGATTGGTGTAAGTAATATCCTCCGATATATTTAAGGCTCAAATGATCTTGATTAATTCCCTTAGGAATATCAAGATTTGACCATCGTGTAATCTACATTGGCTATAATTATCGATCCCGAAAATGCCATATCATAGACTGAATTCAATGAAAGAGCCTTCTAACTAAGAGAACAAAATAGGCTCGACTGACCACATTCAAGATCATGTGGTTAATATTCAATTGAATCACCTACCATTATCTATTAGATAATACCACTTCTATTGCTCAAATGCATAAGGGTTAAATTAATATTTCCCAAACTAGGGAGATAAACATTTTGCAAACATATCATGTGAAAATCTAACAGATATATTCACAGTGTTTTACAGATTCCCATATTCATGAATTTAAGTTCATGGATCGGTGTGAGACAACTTTTAGATTTGCAAAGTTCGGGGGGGGGGGGGTAAAACTCCCAAATTATAACCCAGTAATGATCATTAATATTGTACTCTTTTTCCCTTAATGAGTTTTCCCTAATGGTTTCTCATAAAAGATTTTTAATGAGACAATATAAATACAAGTGTTAAGATATGCCACATTGTTTTCTCCTTAAATTTTTTTCGTTGGGTTTTAAAGGAGTTTTCGGTGGCACATCATATTGCACTCTTTGCACTATTTACACAAGATATATGTCGTACCTCCTATTTTCCCCATTGGGGTTTTTAAGGGAAGTATATAAGGCATATTATTGATCTCTAAACTCACTAACGAGATTTTTCCTTATCAAGGTTTTTATCATATGAGTTATCATGGAGATAATAATAATCTTTGTATGTTGTATCATTTTCTCCTTATTTTTCCCACAAGGTTTAAAGGAGTTTTAACAACATATCAAATACTATTCTCCTCATATTTTTCCTATAGGGTTTTTTTGGGGGAGAATCTCGGGAATTTACAAGACTCAAGGTTGTAGAAGAACACTCTCAAGACCATACAAGAAGATTTTGAAGATTACACAAGATATTTTCAAGAATTGGCGTTGTCCAAGGGGGGGTGTTAGAGTTAACTTAGCGTTAGAGTTAGGCTAACAAGAAGTTAGCTTTGTCATTAAGCTAACTACCTTGCAGTTAACATGTAGCGTTGTCCAAACGCCAATCACGTCTGTTCACAACAGACACAACCTTGTAAACCGCCATTGAGGCGCCTGTACAGGGGCTATATATAGCCCAACAATCATCAATGAAACTTGACTTGATCTTCTAAATCTTTCATTCTCAAACACCCTCATCACGACAAGTGTGTTTTCTGTAATTCCTCCAATGAAGATGCACAACACCTTTTTCTTGGTTGTGCGGGCGTGAAAATCATTTGGAGCCATATGCTGACTTGGGCAGGCTTCCCCCAGATCAACATTGTGACTGCTGATCAATCTCTCTGATGTTGGTGGACGGAAGCAAGACGGAGGCTGCAGAATCAATGCGACAAGAATCTGAATTCCCTGATCATGCTAACCCTTTGGTCGATCTGGTGAGAAAGAAATGGTCAAGTTTTTGACAACATCTATAGGTCACTTCATCAAATAATTGAGCAGATTAAGGCCGATGCCCAGCAGTGGAGCAAAGCGAGCAAGGGACGCCTCACCCTCCGTGTGGAGTAGTTGGGTTGCTCTTATATCATGTTGTAGGTATGTACCATTTTCAGTCTAGACTACTCTTGTTTTCAGCCTAGTCTAGAATTGGTCGTTTCACTTTTGATGTATCTGGCCATGTACTTTGCCCGTATGAGCCTGCCTTCTGCACATGAGTCCTCCTACATGGTTCAAAAAAAAGTTTAGACTTGGTCAAATTTACCACAGTCGGATCAGCGCGATGAGCTTCATGCAATCATCCTATCTTATCTACTCACCACCTTATATCTTCTCATGATTCCTCTTCTTCCTTGAACCCATAGCGCGAAAACAATGGAGAGAACAGGCGGAAGAGAGACCACCGTAGGAAGTTAGGGTTAGGGGATTCAAGGTTGCCGGCGCTGGAGAGTTAGGGTTACATTTGAGATCTGCTACAAATTTTGAAGACAAAGGACTACTACTACTTGAAGAAAAGCTCAGCTCCAGGTTCCGCGCTTGAGGCCGACGAGCCGCGCCGAAAAGAAGATCATGGAGATGCCCTTGGCTTCTTCAACCCTCCATGGGACGGTAGTGGCGACGACACATAAGACTGTCGAAGATCTTGACGGTGAAGTCGCGGGTACCTTGGAAGTGGCGGAATGTCAGAAGAAACCTGGGGCCGTAGGCGAAGGCGAACTCCTTCCAGCTGTTGGTGAAGAACATGCACCCATCCTCATTGAAGTACACCGAGAGCTGCCATGTTCCTTGACCCTTGCTAGATTCCTTCAGAAAGGCACGATCGGGTTCCTGCTCACCGGCGGTCTTGACAAACACCTCAGGGAGATTCAGGTGCCCCAAGGCTTGTTCATTCACAAAGACAAAGAACTCAGATCGCCGGACCTTGAATTGTACGTCCTTCGGAGGATATCCTGGAGGAGGGAAGAGAACTGGCTACAGTCGGTAGGAGCGATATGACCTTGGGTGCAAAGAACTTGGGGAGGAGGAGAACACTTATGCCCCTCCACAGCGTCTTCCCTCAGCGCGGAAGGGTTAGTCCTTCTTGCTACCACGCGAGCGGCCATCACCATGCTTCTCCGTCACTCCCCCCACAACAACGGGAGGAGTGATCTTGGGCTTGTTCTTGCTACCAAGGGGGCGCCCACGGCCGCGCTTCACTACCGCCTCCACCGATTTGGTAGCATCAGAGATAATCTTCTCCTTACCCATGACACCTCAACTAGGTTTCCTGGAGGATGGTGGCGAAGATACCTGGGGAAGAAGAAGAGGACGCGGCGGCGAAAAGAATGGGAGAAAAGACTTTTGGGTTTTCCTTTATATAGTACCATGGAAGGTACATGCTACCGTCAGATTTAACCTAATGCCCCATGCCTTCATATCCACGGTAACACGTGTCAACACAGGAAGCAAATCATCATGTCATTAACTCGGCCTCTGCAAAAATTGACTTGTCGCTCTGTTTTCCACGCGCTCTTTGTGATCAAGTCATCCCAGCGGTTGCGTGTGATGGTCAACATTATGACAAGGGACACATCGTTGTGTCCCATCAACTGCGTAGAGCAACACTCGAGTGCACCGAGATGTCATCCTTGAAGTCATGAAGATGCTTTATTAAATCCTCCAACAAGAGTCGACAAATGCATTACCTGAGTCAAGTAACTCCTCGGGTTCCATGACAAACTTGAGCCCATGCATGGCTACAAGCACTTGCACAGAGTCTCGGGGGCTACTTCCATTTGAAGCAATGGTCACACACCAGATAAAAAAATAATGAAAAAAATTGTCTGGTGTGTCGATTATGTCCGCAACATTGACTCTTGGCTTCTCACTGCCCTATCAACTGCAACCTTCATAACATCGAGTGTGGAGTCGACAACTCCTCGACTACCCTGATCGCATCCGCTACGTAAACATATCTGTTTGCCACGTTAACAACGTGAAGGTAAGATCTGATTGTGTGACGCTAACCTCGACTGCGACTGCATAACTTTCACCTAATGTTCTTCGAGGTTGATAGTGTAACCTTACGAATTTGATTAATATTATGACTAAGTCTCTACATGAGTTTGCGACTCCCCTAGACACTCGGGGGCTACTGTCGTGGGCATATCCTATTGGGTACCCATTGTTACCATATTTGGTGCAGTTCAACTAAAGGCCCGTGAAGCCCAAGATGCAATAGCACCCGAAGCCCAGGAGCATGGCGTGCAACACAAGTACAAGCCCACACATAGGTAGCAAAACATGTAATCAACCCGGAGTCCTGAGTCATTTCCTTATTTATAAGGATTAGGAGGGATCGACGGGGATGACAATTCCACGATATATAACCTAGATCACACCATAGCCATCACACCGACATTGTAACCCTAATCATCATGAATCAAGAGCAAACAAGCATCACGTAGGGTTTTCCCACTAGGGGCCCGAAGTTGAGTAAATCATGCATGTGTGTTGTATTGTTTGTACGCTGACGAATCCACCATCGCATTCTCTTCCCTAAAACTCAAGTCCATAACTTCATGGGCGGACGTGGTCTAGCGCCACAGTGTCACAACCCCCACTCAAAATTTTGAACTTCTGTCTAATTTGTTCATATTTAAAGAAAAAATATGCAAATTTATAGAATTTGTACTGAAATTGCCCCCACTCATCTGAAATGCCCCCGCTAATTGTTTTCTGGGTCCGCCCCTGCATAACTTATGGGCATTGTCGTGGTTCCCCTTCGTCACCGATAGGATGCTCTATAATAAATTACTACCCGTGTTATCAAATGTAAGCCTTTTTATATAGCTAAAATATTTTGGAACGCAAGTAATAGAAGCAAAGACAGATCAGCATATTGTATCATTTTTATTTAAAGCAAGTTCAATAATATAGCTGGTTGTTGGCTATAATCAAGATGACATGTCATCAATAGCTAGCCTATAGCTATCATTTACAATACTCCCTCTCTCACAGTTTATAAGGCACACGCGTACCCCTAGGTTGCAAATTTGATCAAGTTAGCATTAGTTATATGTTATAAAAATTATATCATTAGAAAGTTCAGATGTTCTATTTTCTAATGATATAATTTTTATATTATATAATTTAAATTATATAGGTTAAATTGGTGACCTAGGGGTACGCGCGCGCCTAATAAACTGTGAAGGAGGGAGTAGTTAGATATAGAATTGTAGTACTTTAAGAATACATGTCCCATATTTTACTCCCACAAAGTGCCCACGAGCACATGTTAGAGTTGGCTTTTGCATGAGATCCCACTTAACTTCTCTATGATCTTCTCTTTCCTCCAACTAAGCATAAATATAATATTTAAATCCTTATAGCCTGCACTAAGCCTTATTGTACTTGCTCTTAGTGATCCAGGGTATAGTGGTTGCTTGCCCCACCGTGACATTAATACGATACTCTGTACTTCCTCCTGCTACCAATTTTTTGAAGCTGGAACCACAACGCATGAGAGCATCTCCAATCACGTCCCCCAAACCATCCCTCAAAGTCCTTTCGGGTGTGCCAAATAGGAAACCGCGCCCAACCGTGAGCCCCAAATGCCTTTTCGTTCTAGTGGGGCCTAATACAGTTTCCGCGCCTCGAGGACATCCCCCTACATAGGGCAAGCTCTGGGCGCCCGAACGCAACGTGGGGCGTCATGGAGAGTGGCGGCGCCTCCCTGCCATTGCCAAAAGTTGGTCACATGGCTGTTTGTCGCCTTTAAACCCATCGCGTACCTTTGCTTGGTCAAGTCGCATTAATGGCACGCATCTTACCTAGGCATGCATGGATACATCTTGTCACGCATGGCCGTGCGGCGAGACGTGCAGACGTTAATGCACACCGCTGCCCCTGCCTACCTCCATCATTTATATACGCATGTTTGCGCACCGCCCTCTCACAAACAAACTCGTCGAGTCCTATCCTAAAACCCTAGCACTTTCGAGGAAAAACTAGCCCCCCGCTCCTCCCCCGAACGGATTTGAGCGGGACAACCTCACCATATCTAAGACATGGGACTTGGACGGAGCACACTACCTGGTGCTACCGGAAATGCGCCTGCCTACCAATCGTGGTGGAAGATGGGTGTCAATGGCGTTAGTATCCCGACGGCGCCGATTGTAGGAAGCATGCGGTGGTGGCAGGAGATCCACAACCACCGCCATAGGCTAATGGAGGGGCAACATGCAGATCCTACCTGGGCGCCCACGGGCAACGAAGTCTGGTGGGAGGACTTCTTTGACGCGTGGCGAGAAGAAGGCTTGGCGTGGCTCGATGGCCTCACCTGGCCACCGACGCAGAAGAATGCGGAGAGGTGCCACCTTGTCATGCTAGATGGGATTTGACGCGAAGATCTCATGTTGTGGATGACATGATTGCCACCATCTTCTCCGCCATCGCGGTGGCTTCGTAGGGGGCGATGTCCAACTCCATGTCACTTCGTTCATCATCGTCCAAAAGGGCGCGCTTCGCATTGTCGATCACGCGTGCCTCCTCCTACCCCGCGCCCTTGATCAAACACGAGGTGAAGGTGTAGTTTGTGATGCCAACGGCGAGGCGCAACCCCTCATCCAACATCGTGATCTGCGAGGCGCAGAAATCATCGCCCGGCGGCAGCAGCTGATGACTGCAAGTGCACAATTTGTTTATAGCTTGTTTTGAAGTAAGAGTATCGAACCATGGAGAGCTAGATTTCAAAAGGTCTTAATGCTTCTAATTACCATTATTAAACTATACTTATGCTAAGCCTACTATTGCATGTAAGAGTGCTTTTGAGAGTGTTTGTGTTTGAGTAAACTAAATGCTAGAGATTCCAACCTAGGGGTGGATTATGAAGGTTTTTAGATGAAACTTCAATAGGCTAAAGATTTCTCGGGGAGGTGTGGATCCACCGCTAGCAAGGTGATACGTCTCACACGTATCTATAATTTCTGATGTTCCATGCTAGTTTTATGACAATACCTACATGTTTTGTTCACACTTTATAATGGTTTCATGCATTTTCCGGAACTAACCTATTAACAAGATGCCACAGTGCCAGTTCCTATTTTCTGCTGTTTTTGGTTCCGTAAAAGGCTGTTCGGGCAATATTCTCGGAATTCGACGAAACGAAAGCCAAACATCTTATTTCACCGAGACGGACCAGAACACCGAAGGGGAGACGGAGTGGAGGCCCAGGGCCCCCAGACCACAGGGCCGCACGGGTGGACCCCTGGCCGCGCCGGCCTATGGGGAGGGCGCCCTGGTGCCCCTCCGAGGCCGCCTCTTCGCCTATAAAGTCCCTCGTGACCTAAAAACCCGACACAAATTGACGAAACTCCAGAAAGACTCCAGGGACGCCGCCGCCATCGCGAAACTCCGTTTCGGGGGACAGAAGTCTCTGTTCCGGCACGTCGCCGGGACGGGGAATTACCCCCGGAGTCATCTCCGTCGACACCACCGCCATCTTCATCGCCATCGCTGTCTCCCATGATGAGGAGGGAGTAGTTCTCCCCCGAGGCTGAGGGCTCTACCGGTAGCTATGTGGTTCATCTCTCTCTCATGTGATCTTTATGTGATCATGAGCTTTGTAATCTAGTTGAAGATGTAGATGTTACTCTTGTCTATTATGCACTCTAGAGGTTACTTTAATATGAACTCCGGAATTACTCTCCACGGTGTGACGGTGACGGTGTGCGCATCGTGTGTGATTCCTTTATGACATTGTGGAGCTTGTTTACTCCGGCTTGAGGGTGCTCTTGTAGCCCTACACGATGAATGGTGTTTGTTATCCAACAAGAGAGTGTTTGAGATTAGCATTTATTTATTCAATTATGTGATCATTGTTGAGAGTATCCACTAGTGAAAGTATGATCCCTAGGCCTTGTTTCTAAGCATTGAAACACCGTTTATTTACTTGTTCTACCGCATGTTTACTTGCTGCCATATTTATTTCAGATTGTTATTACCACTCATATTCATCCATATCACTTGCATCTTACTATCTCTTCGCCGAACTAGTGCACCTATACATCCGACAAGTGTATTAGGTGTGTTGGGGACACAAGAGACTTCTTGTATCGTAATTGCGAGGGTTGCTTGAGAGGGATATCTTTGACCTCTACCTCCCCGAGTTCGATAAACCTTGGGTGATTCACTTAAGGGAAACTTGTCTGCTGTTCTACAAACCTCTGCTCTTGGAGGCCCAACACCGTCTACGAGGAATAGAAGCGTGCGTAGATATCAAGCTATTTTCCGGCGCCGTTGCCGGGGAGGTAAGGTAAAAGGTATTCACATCCTCCGACTACTAAGCTATTTCCTAGCACTCGTTGCCGGTGTGTGAGTGCTCGAAGCTATTTCCTTTAGATCCTGCAATTGCATCTTTTTGTTTCTTGTTTTTATTTTTCACTAGTTAGGCATAATGGAAAACAACAGTGAGCTTTTTAATCTATTTTCTGAGTTAAGACATGAATTGTTTGATGCAAAAATTAAAAAATCTATGGAACCTTATTCGCATGATAGTAGCAATGTTATTAGTATGAACGCAATTACTGCTAATGCTATGGAAAAGTCTAAGCTTGGGGAAGCTAGTTCTTATGATCTTTTTAGCTTCCCATCTTTAGGGGAGAAAATTTGCTCTGATAATACTTTATCTCCCATATGCGATATTTTAAATCCACCTGTTGAAAGTATTCCATATAAAGTACCTATGAAAATTATTGAACGTGTTGTGGATAACCGCTATGAAGGGGATGGAACTCGTCCATCCCGGAGATCATTTATTGTTTTTACATGAATTATGCGGGTTATTCAAGTGTGCAGGTATTTCAATGGATGAAGTTAGGAAGAAAATATTCTCTATGTCGCTGTCTGGTAAAGCGGCGCATTGGTATAAATTGCTGAAGAATGGGCATTCTCTTGATTGGAAGGATATTATGCTTCTATTTTATTCTAAATTCTATCCTCCAAGTGAAATTCACAAAGACCGAAACCGCATATATAATTTCTGGCCTCATGATGGAGAAAGTATTGCCCAAGCATGGGGGAGATTGAAGTCTTTAATGCTCAAATGCCCCATTCATGAGCTTCCTGGTAATATCATCATTGATAATTTCTATGCAAGACTTTCTTTTCAAGATAAAACCTTGCTGGATGCTACTTGTTCCGGATCATTCACGCGCAACAAAGAAGAGTTTAAATGGGACCTTCTTAATCGGATTCAGGAGAACGCTGAAGATTGGGAGAACGACAAAGGTAAAGAATCAGGTATAAACTATGAATATGAATGCATTAAGTCTTTCATTGAAACTGTTAATTTTCAAGAGCTTAGTGCTAAATATGGTCTTGATCCTCAAATTATGGTCGATTGCTATAAAGCCTTTGCTTCTCATATTAATGTTCCTAAAGAAAATTGGTACATGTATCATGAACCTTTTAAAGACACTTGCATGGAAAATGAAATTGTTGTTAATGATTGCAATAAACATGCCCAAACTTCTGAAAATACTATTTCTTATAAGCATGTTAATTTTTGTGGAATGCATAGACCTTGTGGAATCAATCAAATCGAAGATGAATATTGTATCCATCATAGGAATGAAAAAACTAGAAAGTGGTCTAGGGCTCTAGATGATCTTGGTGAAAAAGTTTGTGCCCTCTATCCTTTTATTTGTGAACTTTGCCATAGAGTGGGTCATTTTAATTTTCAATGCTCCTCCAATGATAATTCGAACCTCATGAGTGCTGCAAATTTGTATTGTGATGATGAAATTACTCCTAATCAAGCATGATGAACTTACTTTATTTTTGTGGTGTGAAGAGTTATCAAGAAAAATTTCTTTGTTAGATATGAATGATCTTGATATTAATAGTGTCCTGCATGGGTGTCTTTCTTATTGCATTGATAATTGCCATACAAATACTTACATACAGAATATTTTAGAAGATGACACTTTGCCAAAATATGATAGGACCGCTGTGTGTTTTAAACTTATTAATGAAAAGGAGGAATCCTCCCAAGTTTCTTCCACTGTTTCTGGAAATAAATCAGGTTATGTGGAGAAGCCTCCCCTCAAGCCTCTTCCTCCTAAAGAAGGGAACGAGGAGAAGGAAAAGAAGAAGAGGAAGAAGGGAACGAAGAAGAAGAAGAAGAAGAAGAAGAGGGGGAATAAAAAGAAAGAGGTAATGGCATATCCCCGCGTGTATGAGATAACGATAGGTAACCGTAAGTATGTTGCTCCTAATGATTATTACGATAATGAATCTGAGTACAATGATCTTCCTATGCCCTTTACCTACATTAGTGATCATGATTTAGAAGAGCACACTACTTTTGATATTGAAAATCTCTGGGAAAGTAATTCTGAAAATGATGATGTTAATAATTGCCATAGTATTAGTACTATCCATGCTTCTTCCCATAATGATATAGAAAGCTCTAAGCTTGGGGATGAGGTGTTTGAAAATCCTTTTGCTACTGATGATTATATGCTTGATACATCTCCTTCTAGTAACAATGATGGTAAGGTTACAGATGAACATACTGTGGAAGATAACTATTCTATTCCTTATGATGACACTATGCCTCCAATCTTTGACAATTATTATAAATAATGCTATGACAAAGGTTATAATTATCCTTATGAAACTTGTAATAGTTATGATGGGATTGCCAAAAACCATTCCCTTAGTATGCAACTTGTTTACCATGTTCAAATTTTTGATAATGATTAATGACGCGTAAAGCACACGCCCGTTGGGAACCCCAAGTGGAAGGTGTGATGCGTACAGCAGCAAGTTTCCCTCAGTAAGAAACCAAGGTTTATCGAACCAGTAGGAGTCAAGAAGCACGTTGAAGGTTGATGGCGGAGGAGTGTAGTGCGGCGCAACACCAGGGATTCCGGCGCCAACGTGGAACCTGCACAACACAATCACATAACTTTGCCCCAACGTAACAGCGAGGTTGTCAATCTCACCGGCTTGCTGTAAACAAAGGATTAGATGTATAGTGTGGATGATGATGGTTGTTTGCGAAGAACAATAAAGAACAATTGCAGCAGTTTGTATTTCAGATGTAAAGAATAGGACCGGGGTCCACAGTTCACTAGCGGTGTCTCTCCCATAAGATAGCAGATGTTGGGTGAACAAATTACACTTGGGCAATTGACAAATAAAGAAGGCATAACAATGCACATACATATATCATGATGAGTACTATGAGATTTAATCAGGGCATTACGACAAAGTACATAGACCGCTATCCAGCATGCATCTATGCCTAAAAAGTCCACCTTCAGGTTATCATCCGAACCCCTCCAGTATTAAGTTGTAAACAACGGACAATTGCATTAAGTATGGTGCATAATGTAATCAACACAAATATCCTTAGACAAAGCATCGATGTTTTATCCCTAGTGGCAACAAAGACATCCACAACCTTAGAACTTTCTCTCACTCGTCCCAGCATTTAATGGAGGCATGAACCCACTATCGAGCATAAATACTCCCTCTTGGAGTCACAAGTATCAACTTGGCCGAGCCTCTACTAGCAACGGAGAGCATGCAAGAACATAAATAACATATATGATAGATTGATAATCAACTTGACATAGTATTCAATATTTCATCGGATCCCAACAAACACAACATGAAGGATTACAGATAGATGATCTTGATCATGATAGGCGGCTCACAAGATCTAACATGATAGCACAATGGGGAGAAGACGACCATCTAGCTACTGCTATGGACCCATAGTCCAGGGGTGAACTACTCACACATCGATCCGGAGGCGATCATGGCGATGAAGAGACCTCCGGGAGATGATTCCCTCTCCGGCGAGGTGCCGGAGGCGATCTCCCGAATCCCCGAGATGGGATTGGCGGCGGCGTCTCCGGAAGGTTTTCCGTATCGTGGCTCTCGTGCATCGGGGGTTTCGCGACGGAGGCTTTAAGTAGGCGGAAGGGCAGGTCAAGAGGCGCCACGGGGGCCCCACACAACAGGGCCGCGCGGGCCCCTGCTGGCCGCGCCGCCCTGTTGTGGCGGCGCCTCGTGGCCCCACTTCGTGACTCCTTCGGTCTTCCGGAAGCTTCGTGCAAAAATAGGACCCCGGGCGTTGATTTCGTCCAATTCCGAGAATATTTCCTTACTAGGATTTCTGAAACCAAAAACAGCAGAAAACAACAACCGGCTCTTCGGCATCTCGTCAATAGGTTAGTGCCGGAAAATGCATAATAATGACATATAATGTGTATAAAACATGTGAGTATCATCATAAAAGTAGCATGGAACATAAGAAATTATAGATACGTTTGGGACGTATCAAACATCCCCAAGCTTAGTTCCTACTCGCCCTCGAGTAGGTAAACGATAACAAAGATAATTTCTGAAGTGACATGCTATCATAATCTTGATCATACTATTTGTTGTGGGTATACTTTATGGGTATATCAACGGCATGGCCTAGATCCGGCAAGCCCGGGTGGCCCATAGATGGTGGTGAGGCATGTGGCCCATCGGGCGGCCCAGTTGCTGTAGATCCTGAAGGATGAAGTCCAGCCCGAGGAACAGGAAGCCGGATCTATACCGACCTACGAAGGAGGCCGGATCCGTGACGGCCCATGAAGTATCCGGATCCAAGCACGTACTTGGAGGAAGGCGGATCCTTGACGTACACGGCAAGACATTGTACCGTAGTTAGGCAACTTGTATTCCGGCTAGGACTCTCCATGTAAACCCTAGATCCGTGCGCCTTTATAAGCCGGATCCCGGGAGCCCTAGAGGCACAACCACAACTCATTGTAACAACGCGAAAGCGCCCGGATAATTCCAGCATAAGCGACAGTAGGCCCCGTCATCGTGCAGGTGTTCCGAAGCCGGGTAACTCGCGTACCACCGTCTCGTGTGCACTCCGCCCTATGGCCCCTACTTCTTCTCCCCTCGTGAGGATCCCTCCTTCGAGGTACCGTCGATTAGGCAACGACGGTTGGCGCCCACCGTGGGGCCTGCGGGCGTCCGGAGGCCGGAACCGGGAGGGTTCCGCCATGGGAAGCTACGACGACACCATCGCTGTGGGGCGTGTCCTTTACGCCGAAAATCTGCCGATCGTCCCTCCGGATGAGTGTTGGATTCCGGCTAAAACCGACCCCGTCAAGCTCTCCATCGTCCCAGTTGGCGGCATACACATCTTCATCGGGGAAACCGTCGATTCCGACGGAAACCCACTGGTAAGTAGCGCCGACGCGACCGCCGGCGAGCAGGACGCAGCCGCGAAGATCCGATCTGAGACGCAGGAACTTCCTAGCGAAGATTCCGCCTTAGATCTGAAAAAATCAAAACCCACCCAATCCGCCCCTGAGCAGGAAATAACGGTGGAAGACCAATGCAGATCCGCCTGGGTCTCCCAGGTGTTAGAGAAGCAAAGGTGTCACTTCGTACACTTCTTGGCCCATACCACCGGAACCGCCCCTCAAGAAGCCGGAGCTGGTCCCGAGCAGGTCGTGGCCCCGGAAAGCAACGCTGCTCCGGAACAGCAAGAGGCTGTCGGAGAAAGCGGAACTCCGGTTGAAGAGTCAATCTTGGGAAATCTAAGCCCAATTTCCGGAGACACCCAATCCATGGACACTGAAGAGTTCGATCGCAAGGTGAAGGAATATGGATACGGTGAACAGCCTGAAGTCGATTCCACCCAGCCAAAGCAGGTACTTGCAACTGTAGCGGCGCTGGGAGAAAACGGATCCGAAGAGGCAGGAACCCAATCCGACCCCCAGCCATCCCACCACGGATCTCCGATGTCGCGGGAGCGGCCCCGTAGGGATTCTTCCTCGGAGAGCCTCCTGTCGCCTGAAGAGATGGTCGCACAAGCAGGCATGGATGCGGTTTATCGCTCGGATATTCTTAACAAACCCATCACTCCCGAAGACGTAGAAGCTTTAGAAGCTAAAAGAGTGGAGCTGCTGGCCACAGCCCAGTTTTTGTGGAAGACTTCATCCAGCGTGAGCAGGAGGTGGACGAAGGACTGGCGAAGGTCAAGGAACTCCGAAAGCACTGGGAGGACAAGATCGTTGAAGCTGATCGGGAGGTAGAAAAGGTCCGGCGGGAGTTGATAGCTCCCCGCAGGATCACCTTCGCAACTCCAACGGAGCAGCAGCCTTTCGCAACCCCAAAAGACAATATGACGAAAGCTGCAGAGATCCTGAAGAAAAGTGACGAGGAGATTGACATCAACTACTTACGCACGCTCGTCGCTTCAGCGGTTAAACAGCAGAGCAAGGCAGACACTTCGCGCAAGTTAGAATCTAACCCGGAGCACTGCGTCTCCACTGCGCAGAAGGACGCCCGCGACGATCGCCGTCGAGATGACGAATCGCGAACCGGATCCTCGGAACGAAGAAGGAAAACCAGGGAACACCCAAATCCGATCCCCGTACCATCAAAGACGCCACCGTCAGATCCGAGAAAGGGAAAGGATGCAATGTACTCCGGACGAGACAAGTACCGCAACGCCTCTCCTCCGCCTAATGGTTACCCGCGTCCCCCTCGCCGCCGTAGTCCAGCCGGAAACACCAGGCCTCGGGGCATGGTGGAATTGTTATCCACGACAACGTGCTGCCCTCAAGAAACAGGAGCAGGGGAGCGCACGCCGGAACCTCGCCGGAATCGGAACAATGATCGTGAGCCCGAGCCTAGGAGGAGCCGGAATGAGGAGCGCGACCCGGAGCCCCGCCGGAGTCGGACCGACCGTGGCAGCCAGCGCCACGGCGAAGGCAGCCACGGGAGCCGGAGCCAGCACCGGAGGGCCGGGGAGAATCTCGCAGGCGGAAGCAAGAGGTCGGATCGGCCCCCTCGCAGGTCTCCTCACCACCACCTAGCGGTGGCGGCGGAGGTGGAGGCGGAGGTGGTGGCCGGAGATCTCGCTCTCGCTACGATCCCCGTCACGGCTCGCGTGACGCGCGGAACGCCTCAACGAATACGGAACCGACTACATCGGACCAAAGTGCTTTGGCAGGATGATTCGAGAGGAACCAAAGCCAAGGAGCTCCCTCAAGCTACCCGGAAACCTGAAGCATTATGATGGCACCGAAAGGCCGGATACCCGGATTGAGGATTACTATAATGCAAGTAACCTTTGCCGGAGGAACCCCTAATATCGCCTGCCGCATGCTCCGATTGTACCTTGTAGGTCCAGCCCGGATCTGGCTCGGCCGACCTCGAGAAAAACTCCATCTTTGCTGGTTTGACCCGAAGACCGCTTTCGAGAAACACTTCGTGGGCACCTACAAAAGACCCGCCACGGCAAGCGACCTACAAGCTTGTATCCGAGAAGAAGGGAGAATCCTCAAGAAACTTCCTCACACGATGGTTGGCATGCAGGAACGAGTGCGAAAACGTCGACCACACCACTGCCATGTACGCCTTCATTGGTGGACTGCAGAGAGGAGGATTGCTGAGACATAAGCTCACATGTTTGGCTAACGCCAATAAACTGACTTTGGATGAGATGATCTCCATTGCCAGTGACCACACTGCCGCCGATGACGATGCAGGCGGTGATATCGCAGCTACAGCAATCCCCCTGCACCAACAAAAGAAGAACCGTGACAACGGAAACAACAGCGGCCATAAACGCAAAAACCCTGATGACCAGAAGAGCGGAGGATCCGACATGGTCGCCATGGCGTTCCAACGCGGAGGTTCAGGAGGCGGAAGAGGACGCGGCCGTGGAGGCGGAGCCGGCAGGGGTCAGCAGCATGGCACTGAAGTCACAGCTGGCGGATCCCGCGCTCCGCAAACCTACGAGGAGTATAGAGACATGCCCTGCCTGGCCCACTTGGATCCGGCTACAGGGAAGTCCACTCACACCAACCGCAACTGCAAGTGGGTCAACGACCTAAAGAACGCGACCCGGAGGCAGGATACAAGCGAGCCCGGAAGCACCGCCCACGCGGCAAAGGAGGCAAGGGCAAGAACAAGGACAAGGAGGAGGACAGTTCCGAGGCGATGGACGAGGATGATAACTCGCCGGATCCCAAAGCCGGATCCGCGAGTAAATCCAACCCCTTCGAGAAAAAGAGCGTGGGGGCTTACCACACCTTCCTCGGAACCCCAACGGTCCGCGCTACAAAATCAGCTACCCGGATCCCGAACGCCATACGGTTCCGGCTGTGCCGCAGTATGTCAGGTGGTCGGAAGTTCCGTGCACATTTGACAGGGAAGATCATCCCGCCATTGTGCCAAAAGAATACTACGCCTTGGTTGTAAGTCCCCGCATAGACGGGTATGACTTCTCCAAGTGCCTCATGGATGGCGGAGCCAGCTTGAACATCATGTACCTGGAGACTCTGGAGCGGATGAACCTCACCAAGGAACAGCTCAAACACAGCAACACTGAGTTTAACGGTGTGGTTCCGGGTAAGAAGGCGAACTCCCTCGGCAGCATCACACTTCCCGTGGCTTTCGGCGATGTTCAGAATTTCCGCGAAGAAAAGATCACGTTCGAAGTTGTGCCCTTCAAGAGCTCCTACCATGTCATCTTCGGCAGGCCCACCTACCACAAGTTCCATGCAAGAGCGTGTTACATCTACAACAAGCTCAAGATTCCGGGTCCAAATGGTATGATCACCATAACCGGAGACTACAAAAAGGCTCACGAGTGCGAGTTGGGCGAAGCCGCCGCAGGAGTCCGTCATATCCGGAGAAGAGCCGAAAGGCTACGCGAGCCGCGGTGGATCCGACTGAAATGCAGACCACCAAGAAGCAGATCTCCGAACACAAAAACTCCTTCAGGGCCGCGATAGAGACCAAGAAAGTCAACTTCAAGGAAGGCGACGATTCCAAGCAGGTCTCGGCCGGAGCCAACATGGACCCCAAATAGGAAGACGCGCTCGTCGAGTTCCTCCGCGCTAACATGGATATCTTCGCATGGCAACCTCTCGACATGTCCGGAGTACCAAGGGAACTCGCCGAGCACTACCTCAACATAAACCCGGGGCTAAACCGGTGAAGCAAGCTATGCGACGCTTTGGAGATAAGAAGCGCCGCGCCATAGGAATGGAATTAGCAAAGTTACTAGAGGCAGGTTTTGTAATAGAAGTAATCCATACCGATTGGGTCGCAAATCCCGTCCTTGTACCCAAAAAGAACACTCGAAATACTAAGAATGTGCATCGATTACTCCGGCTTGAACAAACATTGCCCGAAAGATCCGTTCCCCTGCCGCGCATTGACCAAGTCATTGATTCGACGGCAGGGGCGGAGCTTCTGTGCTTTTTTGATGCGTATTCCGGGTATCATCAGATCCGGATGAAGGAGTCTGACCAAAAGGCGACCTCATTCATCACCCCGTTTTGCACTTACTGCTATGTTACTATGCCCTTTGGCTTGAAAAACGCAGGTGCCACCTACCAACGTACGATGCAGCGGTGCTTGAAGGACCAGATTGGCCGGAACGTACACGCCTACGTCGACGACATCGCGGTCATGACCCGGAAAGGATCCGACTTGATCAGCGACCTCACAGAAACCTTTGAGAATCTCCGACGGTACAAGATGATGTTGAATCCGCTGAAGTGCGTCTTTGGCGTACCAGCCGGAAAACTCCTTGGCTTCATTGTCTCCAACATGGGCATTGATGTAAACCCGGAAAAAATCAAGGCAATTTTGTGCATCAAAAGGCCAACTTGTCTCAAAGATGTGCAACGGCTCACTGGTTGTGTCGCAGCAATCAGCAGGTTTGTTAGCCGTCTTGGCGAGAAGGCACTTCCCTTGTACAAGCTATTGAAGAAAACAGACAAGTTTGTCTGGGACGAGGCAGCGGATGCAGCACTACAAGGGTTGAAGGAGATACTTACCTCCCCACCTATCTTAGCAGCTCCAGGAGAGTCAGAGCCTATGCTCCTTTACCTGGCAGCCACCAACAAGGTCATCAGCCTCGTCATCGTGGTGGAACGACAGGAAGAAGGTCACGAATATGGAGTCCAAAGGCCGGTTTACTATATCGGCGAGGTCCTTACGGAATCCAAACAGCGCTACCCTCACTTTCAAAAGCTTGCCTACGGAGTATTCCTGGGCAGCGAGAAGCCGAGACATTACTTCCAAGAACATCCGAGTAATGGCCGTGAGCAAAGCTCCGCCGTCAACGATTCTCAACAACGCTGACGCAACAGGATGCACAGCAAAATGGGGCATTGAATTATCCGCCTTCGATATCAGCTACAAAGCCAGGACTGCGGTTAAATCACAGGTCTTGGCGGATTTCGTTGCAGATTGGACAGAAGCTCCGGATGCTAATCTGGAGCCGGAACCAGAAACATGGGTAATGCACTTCGATGGATCCAAGCAGCATCAAGGCTCAGGAGCCGGAGTCACCCTGAAGTCCCCTACCGGAGAAGAACTGCAGTGACGCTCGCAGATCCACTCGAAGCTACAAACAACATGGCGGAGTACGAGGCTCTACTACACGGATCGCGCATCGCTAAGGAAATAGGGATCAAGCACATCATCTGCTACGGAGATTCCGACCTTGTGGCACAGCAAGTAGCCGGAACTCGGAACGCCGAAATTTCGTCATGGCGGCTTACGAGACGAAGTTGACGAGATCGCCAAGTGCTTTCTAGGATACGAAGTCAAGTATGTCCGGAGAGACGACAATACAGCCGCGGATATGCTATCCAAGCTCGGATCCGGCGAGAAAGCCAATTCCGCCCGGAATTTTCCCGGAGCATCTCCGGATACCCTCGGTGAAGGGCGCTAACCCGGAAAACCCAGAGGTGGCCGTGTCTCCGGCCAAAGAGGTGTTGGCCACCATTCCGGCTTGGACACAGCCTTTCCTGGACTACCTCATCGATCAGAAGTTGCCGGAGGACGAGGTCCTCGCGCGCCAGATCATCAGACGAGCAAGATCCTACACAATTGTTGACGGACAGCTCTACAAACGAAGCGCAACAGGGGTGTTTCTCAAATGCGTCTCTAACCAAGATGGCATTGAAATCCTCGAGAGATCCACGCGGGGATTGCGGGCACCACGCGGCTCCCGGGTCACTCGTTGCAAAAGCTTTTCGGCTAGGCTTTTATTGGCTCACAGCTAAAGAAGATGCTGACAAGATAGTCAAGACCTGCCGAGGTTGTCAGTACTATGCTACTCAACCAAATGCTCCAGCCCAAGAGCTGAAGACCATACCTATCACCTGGCCATTTGCGGTCTGGGGGCTTGATATGGTTGGTAAGTTAAAAAGATCATCTCCTGGCGGTTTTGAATACCTATTGGTCGCTGTTGACAAGTTCAGCAAGTGGATCGAGGCAAAGCCGCAAGAAAGGCCGACGGTGCTACGGCACTAAAATTTGTCTCGCAACCTCGTGATGAGATTCGGCATCCCACACAGCATAATCACGGATAATGGCACAAACTTCGCTCGGGGAGAATTGAAGGATTATTGTGAGACAATGGGGATTCGATTGGACCTCGCATCTGTGGCTCACCCACGAGTCCAATGGTCAAGTTGAAAGGGCAAACGGTCTAATATTATCGGGAATCAAGCCACGCCTCGAGGAACCGCTGCGACGTGCGGACTGGAGCTTGGGCCGACGAGTTGGACGCCGTCTTGTGGAGTTTGCGAACTACCCCTAACAGTCAACAGGGTTTACCCCATTCTTCCCGGTATACGGATCCGAAGCCGTGATTCCCTCCGACATCATCCACGATTCGCCGCGAGTTTCCGCCTATAATGAAGAAACAGGTCGACGAGGCCGGACGAGCTATCTGTGGACCTGATCGAAGAAGCTCGGAACTTAGCTGACCAGCGCTCCGCCATCTACCAGCAGAAGCTCCGACGTTATCACAGTCGTCGAGTCCGGAATCGCTCGTTCATGGCCGGAGACCTGGTTCTCCGCCTTCGACAGGTGAAAGATCACAAGTTGCAATCTCCATGGGAAGGACCCTTCGTCGTTAGCAAAGTGCTTCACAACGGATCGTACTACCTTGTTGATTTCCGAGAGCTGAGGGACAGACCTGCTAATTGGCGCTGGAAACGCAAGCGTGAGGATCCGGATGATATCTACGACGAGACAGATCGCCCTTGGAACATTGCACAGCTACGTCCTTTCCACACTTAGCATAGAATTGCATACCTTGTAACGATATTATACATGATCAATGAAATAAAGCTTTTGGTTCACTCTATGAGTCATTTACCTCCTTTACTTGTTCATCTTTAGATCGTGTATGTTTTCCGACTAAAACCGTAGAGCTGGATATTTCCGCCTAGGCGTGTATGAAAGTTGTGATTTTTCGAAAATCGTCCTTTAGGACGTGAGCTTAAGTTTTCTGATTAAATTGTTATCTGTTGCGAACTCGTGGATTCCTAGTAGCGATTTCCGGCACCTATGCTTGGGGGCTTGTTTCCGCGGTTATTGACGGATTACCATTGGGTTTCGTCGCCGCTGGGCGAGTGTTTCCGGCTAAGGTCTTCCGGCTCGCGGAAGGTCAAGCGAGCAAGCCGGAAAACAACGACATCGGCACTTGCTTTCCAACATAAAACGAAACATGCAGAATAATATTAAGGGGTAGCGGGATAAGTTGTTTCCGCCCATGCATAATTGTTTCGTCCCTAGCTACTTAAGAATTTAAAGTCTTATTACAAACCCTCTCTGGGGCCAAAATGATGCATTGTTTTTCCGCAGGACTAAGTTTTTACTTCTCCTTAGCCGGAGAAGTTTCCACATTGGCATCAGCTCCTCCGGCAGCAGTTGGAGCTTCCTTCTCCGCGTCTTTGGCAGGCGAAGAAACATCTTCATCTTCTTCCGCTCCAGTTGCAGCCGGAGAAGCAGCGCCACCTTGGTTCTTTGAGCTCGTCCAAGTATATTGGCTTCCGGATTGGGCAGGCCTGGCTTCCGCTTCGAGATCCTTTGAAAGTTCAGCTTCGAGAGGCTCGTCAGCAGGAAGAACCACCTTCTCATAAAATTCATCGTGGCGGATCCTCCGGGCGATGCGTGTATCATAGCCGCTAACCGCGTCAAGCAGTGCATTGACATCAGCTTCCGGAGGAACGCCAGAAGTCACCCGGTCTAGGTCCAAACTCGGATTATGCGCTAAGCACATAGCCAAGGACATGGCAGCTGCGCCCCGGCTCGAAGAAGATTGCAGATCCACAACCAGCTCCGGAAGCAAATCCATCCTCTTGATGAGCTTACGCACTTCGCAGGTTCGGCTCTTCTTGATGTTGAGGTTGTGACAGATTTTCCTGGAGGCGGAGATGAGATCCTTGCAGTCTTCTCCGGCTAGCTGTAGCAGATCATCGCGCGGGAACTGGCTCCGACGTTCCTCGTCATATCCAAGCGGATCTCGGAAAATACAAGTTTTGTTAAAAACAGACAAGTTACACGTCTGTCTGCCATATGAGTTTCGAGGATGTACCCATGACGTCGGAGTTGAGCAAGTCCCAGCAGCTCTCTGCTGTCTTCATATATTTGCGAAGACCTCCAATTTCTTTTTGCTGCTTCTGGATGATGTCGCTGTCAGTTTGTCTTTTCAGCTCAAACTCACCAGTTTTCCGAGCAAGCTCCGAGTTCTTCTCAGAATTTTTTTTGTTCTGCCTCTGCGAGCTTCGCTTCAAGATCTTTACGCTGAAGCCCGTAGAGTTTCCAACTCGGAGGAAGCCGCAGCGAGAGAAGAGGAGGCACCTGCTCATAGTTACATAAAACGTCAAGTTCGGAAAATGCGAACCAATTCACAGTCGTCAGTAATCGGAAACCAACCTTGGGCTTCTGATAGCTGTTTCTTCAATTCCGCATTCTCTGCTTGGAAGCACTGGATTTTCTCCGCCTGGCTGATGGTCACACGACGTTGCAGCGCGATGTTTTTATGCAACTCGTAGTGCAAAGCTTTTTGCTCCTGTAAACGCAGCCAGAAAACGGAGTAAGTTCCGCCATCATGGTTTAAGTCTTTCTAAAAGCATGGCGGCTGGAAATTTTTTCCGCCATCATGCTTGGGGGCTACCACGACTTTTAAATTTCTTTTTCAGTTCAAGTTCTCTAAAAGTATTCAGACGCTAACTAATTAAGTTTCCGCCTAAATACTTGGGGGCTACTGGGGAGTTACCTTTTGCTTGCAAACAAGCTTGTCGAAGAATTGGCCAATGTTTTTCTTGGCTTCCTGGATCTCCGACGTTTCGACGTCCGGTTTGCCCTGTGCGTTGTTCGGCATGGCATTGAGCGGATCTTGCTCCAGCTCCCATTTCTCTCGCCTCCGTTAGTTTGTTAAAAAACTTTGTGGCGTAGGCTTTTGGGGTGGAGGTAAGGTCAGCCGGATCTCCAAAGTTCTTGGGAAAAACGACCATATAGCCCGTGGCGGCTTCAGCTTTGCCGGAGGAGACCTCTTCTGCTTCCCCTTGGCTTCGTCCTTCAAATTCATCGTTGATAGGACCCTTACCGCCGGAATCGTCTCCGCCCGCTCTGTCGCTGCTAACCGGAATTACTTCCGGAGGAGTGGGAGCGGCGGAGCCGGAGGCCGGTCCGCGGGAGGAGGTGAAGGTTGCAGGGGGCTTGTGGAGCGCTCGGCGGAGTTGGCGTCAAAGGACCAACGGCGGGAGACTTCTTCTGCATATACTTTGTGATAGGCTCCTGAACGTTGGTCCGCGTGGTGGTAGGGTTCGGATTCCTGTGAGCAAGTAAAAGGAAAATAAGCATAACACAGCTCGCCAATATAGATAACGCACATTACTCGGAAACTTACGTTGCACCGGAATGCGAGGGCGTGAAGGTTTTCCCTGCCGTTGAAAGCATCTTCGGGCGTTGGCGTTCCGCTTTCCTGGAATCAAGCGGAGGTGGTTTAACCACTCTGGGTTTCTTGGCGGAAGCCTCGCCGCTGCCCCCAGCGTCGGAGCCGGAGACTTTGGCGCGGGAACGCTTTGTAGGTAGAGGAGTAGCCTTTCGAGGTGCTTGTTCCTCTTCCTCTTCAGGGTCCTCCGGATCCTCTTCCGCCGAGTCACCGCTGACGGGAACTCGGAGTATGGCGCGCAGGTTTTCCTCCGCCAAAGAGTCAAGCTCGCGAAAAGAGTGAGCGAGAACAAGTTAAACACTTAGAAAATTGTGAAAGGATAAAGGAATGCGAAGGTATAAGCGCTTACGGAGGACATTTGTCGTGTGTGCTGATATCCTTGACCGGTTCCGGGACTCTGTTGGCCTCTAGCAATCTTCACCAACGTTTTGAACCTCCTCTTGAGGGAGTCAGCCGGAAGATCGTGGCGGGTGACTCGGAGGAGATCGTCAGCCCCAGTGTACGCGCACATCAGACGTGCGTTGTAGCGCAGAGGTTGGATCCTCCGCGTAAACCAGCTGAGGGTGAGCTGGGCTCCGGTTAGTCCATCATGAACTAACCAGGAAATCCTCCGCGCGGCCTTCTCCAATATGGGCGTTTGGGCAAGCGTGGGGATGAAGCTCCAGCTCGCCAATTCTTCGGAGGCGTGTTGCTGAAGAGCGGGAGTCCGTCGTGGACGTTCGGAACTGGCACGTTCTTCACATAAAACCATCCGGCGTTCCAATACCGGACGGATTCGTGGGAGTCGTGAGGAGGATACATCCGACCAGAGCGAAGCATAAACGTCATACTTCCGCAGTTGAGCATGGCCTTGTCTTTCATCTCCTTCTTCACGCGGAAAAATAATTGCCATAGTTTGATGTCGGGACGAATTCCGTGATGCCCCTCGCAAAGAGTTGCGAAGTTTGAGAGCAGAAGGTAGGAGTTGGGGCAGATGTTGTGGGGCTGAAGCCCGTACGTGTCGAGGACGGAAAGGAAGAATTCCGAGCAGGGGAGCGATAATCCGCGCTCAACCCACGCCTTTGTCATGACACGCTCATCCGCGTCGGGCTTGGGGACGTCGGAGTCGCGAGTGAAACTCCAATGTCCGGAGATCATGCCCTCATTTTGGAGTTCCGGAGCTCCGCGTCTGTTGTTTCGCAGGGCCACCATTGACCCCGCACCCCTTCACGGCTCCGGGCCTTGGAAGCTTTTTTGTTTTCCACTTCTTGTACCTTGGCTGCCATTCTAGCTTGGCCTTGCAGTTCTTCTTCGAGCTCTTGGGCTGTTGGGATCCGGCCTAGTAAACTACTGGAAGAGGCGGAGAATGGTTGAGCAAGTCTAACGTCGGAAACATATGGTGGCAGATATGCAATGGGATCCGGGCAAATCGGTTCCACGGCATCGGGATCCGGGTTACTCGGAGAACTACCGATACGAGTGGGGAGAACCGTGAGGCATGCTTCCGGCTGCACCCATGCGAGCTAAGTTGAGTAACCGGAAAATCTACACTACAGCTACTTCTTCTTCTACAAGTCCGGTGCACGTACCGGCGATGGCGCGACGGTCCGGCGAAGTTCCGGCGAAGTGGAGGTCAACAAACTGGCGTTTTTGAGCCTCCGATGACCGCGAATCGGCGGCGGGGTTGATTTCTTGATCAACCGCAGCGATCTTGGTTGGAGGAGAGGCTTGAGGCGGCGGTGCGTGAAGCTCCTGCGCGGAGGGCTCGCCGGAGTTGAGATCTGTTGGGCGGCGCGGCGCGAGGAAGAAGATGAAGTGGTGAGGTGCGGTGAAAAGAATGAAGAGTTACCGAGCCGCGGGGTATTTATAGGCCACGCGCGGAGATTCGGGATTCGGATCCGACGGTGGAAACGGAACGGTCGCACCGTTGGATCGATGACACGTGTCTTAGGTCAAGTGCGGTAAAACAACGTGGAGGTAACTTAACCATGCACTCCCGAAATTTCCGGCTAAAGGTTTGCATCTGTGAAAATTTAGCGCGGGAAAAAAGGAAGTTGTGCGCGGGAAAAGCGGAATCTCCGTTGCGATACCTAGTCTGAAGACGAAGGAGTTCCGAGTGAATGAACCCGGAATCAAGTAGAAGTTTTTGAAGCTCTTCAAGATTCTCTTCGGATCCGAACTGAATGAAGTCGGAGGAATGATGAATCTCGGAGAACTTCGGGGGCTACTGTTGTGGGTATACTTTATGGGTATATCAACGGCATGGCCTAGATCCGGCAAGCCCGGGTGGCCCATAGATGGTGGTGAGGCATGTGGCCCATCGGGCGGCCCGATTGCTTGTAGATCCTGAAGGATGAAGTCCAGCCCGAGAACAGGAAGCCGGATCTATACCGACCTACGAAGGAGGCCGGATCCGTGACGGCCCATGAAGTATCCCGGATCCAGGCACGTACTTGGAGGAAGGCGGATCCTTGACGTACACGGCAAGACATTGTACCGTAGTTAGGCAACTTGTATTCCGGCTAGGACTCTCCATGTAAACCCTAGATCCGTGCGCCTTTATAAGCCGGATCCCGGGAGCCCTAGAGGCACAACCACAACTCATTGTAACAACGCGAAAGCGCCCGGATAATTCCGGACAAGCAGCAGTAGGCCCTGTCATCGTGCAGGTGTTCCGAAGCTGGGTAACTCGCGTACCACCGTCTCGTGTGCACTCCGCCCTATGGCCCCTACTTCTTCTCCCCCTCGTGAGGATCCCTCCTTCGAGGTACCGTCGATTAGGCAACGACACTATTGTAAAGCATATGAGATGAATGCAGCGATTCGAAGCAATGATGAAGATAATAAGTAAACAAGTGAATCATATAGCAAAGACTTTTCATGAATAATACTTTCAAGACAGGCATCAATAAGACTTGCATAAGAGTTACTCATAAAGCAATAAATTCAAAGTAAAGGCATTGAAGCAACACAAAGGAAGATATAAGTTTCAGCGGTTGCTTTCAACTTCAACATGTTTATCTCATGGATAAATGTCAACACAAAGCAATATAACAAGTGCAATAGGTAAACATGTAAGAATCAATGCACACAGTTGATACAAGTGTTTGCTTCTAAGATAGAAAGAATAGGCAAACTGACTCAACAATAAAGTAGAAGATAGGCCCTTCGCGAGAGGAAGCATTGATTACTATATTTGTGCTAGAGCTTTTCATTTTGAAAACAAGAAACAATTTTGTCAACGGTAGTAATAAAGCATATGTGTTATGTATAAGACATCTTATAAGTTGCAAGCCTCATGCATAGTATACTAATAGTGCTCGCACCTTGTCCTAATTAGCTTGTATTAACACGGATTATCATTGCATAGCATATGTTTCAACCAAGTGTCACAAAGGGGTACCTCTATGCCGCTTTGTACAAAGGTCTAAGGAGAAAACTCGCGTTGGATTTCTCGCTTTTGATTATTCTCAACTTAGACATCCATACCGGGAAAACATAGACAACAGATAATGGACTCCTCTTTAATGCATAAGCATTCAACAATTATTATTCTCATAAGAGATTGAGGATTAGCAGTCCACACTGAAACTTCCACCATGAATCATGGCTTTAGTTAGCGGCCCAATATTCTTCTCTAACAGTATGCATACTCAAACCATTTGATTGTGAGAACCGCCCTTACTTCAGACAAGACGAACATGCATAGCAACTCACATGATATTCAACAAAGGTAAAAGAGTTGATGGCGTCCCCTAGAAAACATGGTTACCGCTCAACAAGCAACTTATTAAGAAATAAGACACATAAGTACATATTCTTCACCACGATAGTTTTTAAGCTATTTGTCCCATGAGCTATATATTGCAAAGGTAAAGAATAGAAATTTTAAAGGTAGCACTCAAGTAATTTACTTTGGAATGGCGGAGAAATACCATGTAGTAGGTAGGTATGGTGGACACAAATGGCATGGTTATTGGCTCAAGGATTTGGATGCACGAGAAGAATTCCTCTCAATACAAGGCTAGGCTAGCAAGGTTGTTTGAAGCAAACTCAAGTATAAAAGGTGCAGCAAAGCTCACATATGAACATATTGTAGCTATTATAAGACTTTACATTGTCTCCTTGTTGTTCAAACACCTCAACCTGGAAAATATCTAGACTCTAGAGATCAATCATGCAAACCAAATTTTAACAAGCTCTATGTAGTTATTCATTAATGAGTACAAGGTACATGATGCAAGAGCTTAAACAAGATCTATATGAGCACAACAATTTCCAAGTATCACATTATTCAAGACATTAAACCATTTACCACATGCGGCATTTTCCGTTTCCAACCATATAGCAATGAATGAAGTAGTTCAAATTTCGCAATGAACATTAAAGATGAAGCTAAGAACATATGTGTTCATACGAAATAGCGGAGCGTGTCTCTCTCCCAAACAAAGAATGCTAGGATCTGATTTATTCAAACAAAAACAAAAACAAAAACAAACAGACGCTCCAAGTAAAGCACATAAGATGTGACGGAATAAAAATATAGTTTCACTAGAGGAACTCGATAAGTTGTCGATGAAGAAGGGATGCCTTGGGCATCCCCAAGCTTAGACGCTTGAGTCTTCTTAAAATATGCAGGGATGAACCACGGGGCGTCCCCAAGCTTTGACTTTTCACTCTTCTTGATCATATTGTATCATCCTCCTCTCTTGACCCTTGAAAACTTCCTCCACACCAAACTCGAAACAAACTCATTAGAGGGTCGAGTGCATAATTCATATATTCAGAGGTGACATAATCATTCTTAACACTTCTGGACATTGCACAAAGCTACTGAAAGTTAATGGAACAAAGAAATCCATCTAACATAGCAAAACAGGCAATGCGAAATAAAAGGTAGAATCTGTCAAAATAGAACAGTTCGTAAACACAAATTTTAAAGTGGCACCATACTTGCTCAGATGAAAATGCCCAAATTGAATGAAAGTTGCGTACATATCTGAGGATCACGCACGTAAATTGACAGATTGTTTTGATTTTTCTACAGACACTACTGCCCAAATTTGTGACAGCAAGAAATCTGTTCCTGCGCAGTAATCCAAATCTAGTATTGGCTTTACTATCAAAGACTTTACTTGGCACAACAATGCAATAAAATAAAGATAAGGAGAGGTTGCTACAGTAGTAAACAACTTCCAAGACTCAACAAAATAGTAGCAAAATAAAACATGGGTTATCTCCCAAGAAGTGCTTTCTTTATAGCCTTTAAGATGGGCTCAGTAATTTTAATGATGCACTCGTAAGAAATAGGAGTTGAAGCAAAAGAGGGCATCAAAAGCAAGTATGAAACAAATTTAAGCCTAACCCACTTCCTATGAAAAGGAAACTTGTAAATAAACAAGTCATGTAGGCATAATGCAACAAGCATAGAAAAGTAACACAAGCGCAACTTCAAGATTCTCAACATAAAGAGGGAAAACTTAACATTATTAAGATGCATATAACCATGTTTCCCTCTCTCATAATAACTTTCAGTGGCATCATGAACAAACTCAACAATATAACTATCACATAAAGCATTCTTATCATGAGTCTCATGCATAAAATAATTACTACTCCCAACATAAGCATAGTCATTCTTATTAATTGTAGTGGGAGCAAATTCAACAAAGTAGCTATCATTATTATTCTCATCATCAAATATAGGAGGCATAGTATAATCATAATAAACTTTATCCTCCATAGTAGGCGGCACCAAAATACCACTATCATTATAATCATCATAAATGGGAGGCAGAGTATCATCAAAGTAAATTTTCTCCTCCATGCTTGGGGGACTAAAAATATCATGCTCATCAAAAACAGCTTCCCCAAGCTTAAATTCTTCCATAGCATTAGCAACAATGGTGTTCAAAGCATTCACACTAACAACATTGGCATTATCATGCATATAAAGTTCCATAGGTTTTTTAATTTTCTCTTCAAACACCTCATGTCCTAACTCAAGATAGATACTATAAAGATCTCTAATATTTTTGTTGTTTTCCATTAAGCCTAACTAGTGAAATCACACAACTTAGTGTTCTCAGGAGTATTCATTTTAACAGTAGTAAATAAAGCAAACTAAATAAAGTAAATGCAAGTAACTAATTTTTTTGTGTTTTTGATATAGAGAACACGACAGTAAATAAAGTAAAACTAGCAACTAATTTTTTTGTGTTTTTAATATAAGAAGCAAACAAAGCAGTAAATAAAGCAAGACAAAAACAAAGTAAAGAGATTGGAAGTGGAGACTCCCCTTGCAGCGTGTCTTGATCTCCCCGGCAACGGCGCCAGAAATTTAGCTTGATGACGCGTAAAGCACACGCCCGTTGGGAACCCCAAGTGGAAGGTGTGATGCGTACAGCAGCAAGTTTCCCTCGATAGAAACCAAGGTTTATCGAACCGGTAGGAGTCAAGAAGCACGTTGAAGGTTGATGGCGGAGGAGTGTAGTGCGGCGCAACACCGGGGATTCCGGCGCCAACGTGGAACCCGCACAACACAATCACGCAACTTTGCCCCAACGTAACAGCGAGGTTGTCAATCTCACCGGCTTGCCGTAAACAAAGGATTAGATGTATAGTGTGGATGATGATGATTGTTTGCGAAGAACGAGTAAAGAACAATTGCAGCGGTTTGTATTTCGGATGTAAAGAATAGGACCGGGGTCCACAGTTCACTAGCGGTGTCTCTCCCATAAGATAGCAGATGTTGGGTGAACAAATTACAGTTGGGCAATTGACAAATAAAGAAGGCATAACAATGCACATACATATATCATGATGAGTGAGATTTAATCAGGGCATTACGACAAAGTACATAGACCGCTATCCAGCATGCATCTATGCCTAAAAAGTCCACCTTCGAGGTTATCATCCGAACCCCTCCAGTATTAAGTTGTAAACAACAGACAATTGCATTAAGTATGGTGCGTAATGTAATCAACACAAATATCCTTAGACAAAGCATCGATGTTTTATCCCTAGTGGCAACAGACACATCCACAACCTTAGAACTTTCCGTCACCGTCCCGGATTTAATGGAGACATGAACCCACTATCGAGCATAAATACTCCCTCTTGGAGTCACAAGTATCAACTTGGCCGAGCCTCTACTAGCAACGGAGAGCATGCAAGAACATAAATAACATATATGATAGATTGATAATCAACTTGACATAGTATTCAATATTCATCGGATCCCAACAAACACAACATGAAGGATTACTGATAGATGATCTTGATCATGATAGGCAGCTCACAAGATCTAACATGATAGCACAATGGGGAGAAGACGACCATCTAGCTACTGCTATGGACCCATAGTCCAGGGGTGAACTACTCACACATCGATCCGGAGGCGATCATGGCGATGAAGAGACCTCCGGGAGATGATTCCCCCTCCGGCAGGGTGCCGGAGGCGATCTCCTGAATCCTCGAGATGGGATTGGCGGCGGCGGCGTCTCCGGAAGGTTTTCCGTATCGTGGCTCTCGCATGCGGGGGTTTCGCGACGGAGGCTTTAAGTAGGCGGAAGGGCAGGTCAAGAGGCGCCACGGGGGCCCCACACAACGAGGCCGCGCGGGCCCCTTGCTGGCCGCGCCGCCCTGTTGTGGCGGCGCCTCGTGGCCCCACTTCGTGACTCCTTCGGTCTTCTGGAAGCTTCGTGCAAAAATAGGACCACGGGCGTTGATTTCGTCCAATTCCGAGAATATTTCCTTACTAGGATTTCGAAACCAAAAACATCGGAAAACATCAACCGGCTCTTCGGCATCTTGTCAATAGGTTAGTGCCGGAAAATGCATAATAATGACATATAATGTGTATAAAACATGTGAGTATCATCATAAAAGTAGCATGGAACATAAGAAATTATAGATACGTTTGGGACGTATCAATGATCCTGTTCCAATTACTATTAATGAGAAGAGTTTTTCTTATGCCAAAATTAATGATACTTTTATGCATATGAACCATGATAAGAATGTTTTAAGTGATGGGTATATTGTGGATTTCATCAATGATGCTACTGAAAGTTATTATGAGAGAGGGAAACATGGTTTTATGCATCTTAATAATACTAAGTTTCCCCTTTTTATGTTGAGAATCTTGAAGTTACTCGTGTTTTATCTTCCTATGCTTGTCACTTTGCTCCTCATGAATTTATTTGTGTACAAGATTCCTATGCATAGGAAGCGGGTTAGGCTTAAATTTGTTTCACACTTGCTTTTTGATGCTCTCTTTGCTTCAACTCTCATCCTTATATGAGCATCATTAAAATTACCGAGCCCATCTTAATAGCTATAAAGAAAGCTCTTCTTGGGAGATAACCCATGTTTTTATTTTGCTACTGTTTTGTTGTGTCTTGGAAGTTGTTACTACTGTAGAAACCTCTCCTTATCTTTATTTTATTGCATTGTTGTGCCAAGTAAAGTGTTTGATAGTAAGGTTGATACTAGATTTGGATTACTGCGCAGAAACAGATTTCTTGTTGTCACGAATTTGAGTAGACCTCTCTGTAGGTAACTCGGAAAAATCTGCCAATTTTCGTGTGTGATCCTCAGATATGTACGCAACTTTCATTCAATTTGATCTTTTTCATCTGAGCAAGTTAAGTGCCTCTAAAAAATTCGTCTTTACGGACTATTCTGTTTTGACAGATTCTGCCTTTTATTTCGCATTGCCTCTTTTGCTACGTTGAATGGATTTCTTTGTTCTATTAACTTTCAGTAGCTTTGAGAAATTTCCAGAAGTGTTAAGAATGATTGTGTCACCCCTGAATATGTGAATTTTTGATTATGCACTAACCCTCTAATGAGTTTGTTTTGAGTTTGGTGAGGAGGAAGTTTTCAAGGGTCAGGAGAGGAGGGCGATACAATATGATCAAGAAGAGTGAAACGTCTAAGCTTGGGGATGCCCCCGTGGTTCATCCCTGCATATTTCAAGAAGACTCAAGCATCTAAGCTTGGGGATGCCCAAGGCATCCCCTTCTTCATCGACAACTTATCGAGGTCACCTCTAGTGAAACTATATTTTTATTCCGTCACATCTTATGTGCTTTACTTGGAGCGTCTCGTATGTTTTTGTTTTTGTTTGTGTTTGAATAAAATCGGATCCTAGCATTCCTTGTGTGGGAGAGAGACACGCTCCGCTCGTTCATATGAACACTGGTGTTCTTAGCTTTACTTTTAATGTTCATGGCGAAGGTTGAAACTGCTTCGTTCATTGTTATATGGTTGGAAACAGGAAATGCTTCATGTGGTAATTGGTATATGGTCTTGAATAATTCGATACTTGGCAATTGTTTTGCTCAATAGATCATGTTTAAGCTCTTGCATCATGTACTTTGCACCTATTAATGAAGAACTACCATAGAGCTTGTTGAAATTTGGTTTGCATGATTGGTCTCTCTAAAAGTCTAGATATTTTCTCGGTGAAGTGTTTGAACAACAAGGAAGACGAGTGTAGAGTCTTATAATGCTTGCAATATGTTCTTATGTAAGTTTCATTTGTATCGGTTCATACTTGTATTTGCTTCAAACAACCGTGCTAGCCAAAGCCTTGTACTGAGAGGGAATTCTTCTCGTGCATCCAAAACCTTGAGCCAAAACCTATGCCATTTGTGTCCACCATAACTACCTACTACATGGTATTTCTCTGCCATTCCAAGTAAATTGCTTCCGTGCTACCTTTAAAATTTCATTCCTTGTCTTTGCAATACATAGCTCATGGGAAAATAGCTTTAAAAACTATTGTGGTATTGAATATGTCGCTTATGTATCTTATTTCTTATAAGTTGCTTGTTAAGCGGTAACCATGTTTCTGGGGACGCCATCAACTGTTACACATTTGTTGAATATCATGTGCGTTCCTATGCATGTTCGTCTTGTCTGAAGTAAGGGTGATTTATCATGATTAAATGGTTTGAGTATGCATATTGTTAGAGAAGAACATTGGGCCGCCAACTAAAGCCATGTATCATGGTGGAAGTTTCAGTTTGGACATTAATCCTTAATCTCTTATGAGAATATTATCTGTTGTTGAATGCTTAAGCATTAAAGAGGAGTCCATTATCTGTTGTCTATGTTGTCCCGGTATGGATGTCCTAAGTTGAGATCTATCAAAAACGAGAAATCAAATGCGATCTATCTCCTTGGACCTTTGTACAGGCGACATAGAGGTACCCCTTTGTGACACTTGGTTGAAACATATGTTATGCAATGATAATCCATGTAAATCCAAGCTAATTAGGACAAGGTGCGAGCACTATTGGTATTCTATGCATGCGGCTTGCAACTTATAGGATGTCTTATGCATAACACATATGAATTATTACTACCGTTGACAAAATTGTTTCTATGTTTTCAAAATAAAAGCTCTAGGACAAAAATAGTAATCCATGCTTCCCTCTGCGAAGGGCCATTATTTTACTTTATGTTGAGCCAGTTTACCTACTTCTTTCTATCTTAGAAGCAAACACTTGTGTCAACTGTGTGCATGGATTCTTACATGTTTACCTATTGCACTTGTTATATTGCGTTATGATGACAACTATCCATGAGATATACATGTTACAAGTTGAAAGCAATTGCTGAAACTTAATCATCCTTTGTATTGCTTCAAAACCTTCTACTGAGAATCTATTGCTTTATGAGTTAACTCTTATGCAAGACTTATTGATGCTTGTCTTGAAAGTACTATTCATGAAAAGTCTTTGCTATATGATTCAGTTGTTTAAGTCATTGTCTTTACCATTGCTTTGAATCACTTCATTCATCTCATATGCTTTACAATAGTATGATCAAGATTATGTAAGTAGCATGTCACTTCAGAAATTATTCTTGTTATCGTTTACCTACTCGAGGGCGAGTAGGAACTAAGCTTGGGGATGCTTGATACGTCTCCAACGTATCTATAATTTCTGATGTTCCATACTAGTTTTATGACAATACCTACATGTTTTGTTCACACTTTATAATGATTTCATGCATTTTCTGGAACTAACCTATTAACAAGATGCCACGAAGTGTCGGTCCTCGTTTTCTGCCGTTTTTGGTTCCGTAAAGGCCGTTCGGGCAATATTCTCGGAATTCGACGAAACGAAAGCCAAACATCTTATTTCACCGAGACGGACCAGAACACCGAAGGGGAGACGGAGTGGAGGCCCAGGCCCCCCAGACCATAGGGCTGCGCGGATGGACCCCTGGCCGCGCCGGCCTATGGGGAGGGCGCCCTGGTGCCCCTCCGAGGCAGCCTCTTCGCCTATAAAGTCCCTCGTGACCTAAAAACCCGACACGAATTGACGAAACTCCAGAAAGACTCCAGGGACGCCGCCGCCATCGCGAAACTCCGTTTCGGGGGACAGAAGTCTCTGTTCCGGCACGCCGCCGGGATGGGGACTTACCCCCGGAGTCATCTCCATCGACACCACCGCCATCTTCATCGCCATCGCTGTCTCCCATGATGAGGAGGGAGTAGTTCTCCCCTGAGGCCGAGGGCTCTACCGGTAGCTATGTGGTTCATCTCTTTCTCATGTGATCTTTATGTGATCATGAGCTTTGTAATCTAGTTGAATATGTAGATGTTACTCTTGTCTATTATGCACTCTAGAGGTTACTTTAATATGAACTCCGGAATTACTCTCCACGGTGTGACGGTGACGGTGTGCGCATCATGTGTGATTCCTTTATGACATTGTGGAGCTTGTTTACTCCGGCTTGAGGGTGCTCTTGTAGCCCTACATGATGAATGGTGTTTGTTATCCAACAAGAGAGTGTTTGCGATTAGCATTTATTTATTCAATTATGTGATCATTGTTGAGAGTACCCACTAGTGAAAGTATGATCCCTAGGCCTTGTTTCTAAGCATTGAAACACCGTTTATTTACTGTTCTACTGCATGTTTACTTGCTGCCATATTTATTTCAGATTGTTATTACCACTCATATTCATCCATATCACTTGCATCTTACTATCTCTTCGCCGAACTAGTGCACCTATACATCTGACAATGTATTAGGTGTGTTGGGGACACAAGAGACTTCTTGTATCGTAATTGCAGGGTTGCTTGAGAGGGATATCTTTGATCTCTACCTCCCTGAGTTCGATAAACCTTGGGTGATTCACTTAAGGGAAACTTGCTGCTGTTCTACAAACCTCTGCTCTTGGAGGCCCAACACTGTCTACAGGAATAGAAGCGTGCGTAGACATCACAAGGCATTAATCATAATTAGGATAATCTATCTTCATGTGTATGCATGGGGTGGAGCTCCATAATTGGATGGCAACGGATCATCCATCAATTTTCATCCCTCATAACCACCACAACGATTGATAGTCATCCACTTCAATCCAACTAAAATTAAGGGTTTCCCCGTGGTTATGGATAGGTCTAGTGAGTCTCCTCATACCACCCTTGAATAGTTAAAATGAAGATCCAATGCGATATGTCACTTAGCACCTTCAACAACACCCTCTACCCAAGAGTAGCGCTCTCTCTCTCTCCCCGAAGGAAAATCTTGTGTGGTCGACTTCACACAAGATCAAGAGAGACAACTAATACATATAATCATAAATTAAGGAATGAATCATTTTTATTTCATATCATAATGTTGCTAGGATTTCTCCATCTCCCCAAGAACAAGGCAAACTAGTCACTCATAGAGGTAATCAACATCATCATAATAATATGCATGATACACAAATGGATGAATGAATACTTGTGCGAATCCACAATGAGATATAGGGATTAAAACAAGAATGGAGGTAAAATGGATGTAGATGTTGATGACAACGGTGGTGATGGCAGAGATGATGATTACAACAAGAATGGAGGTAAATGGATGTAAATATTGATAACGATGGTGGTGATGTCGGAGATGATGATGAAGATGATGCTGGAGCCGAAGCTTGATGAGTAGGTCGACAACGGCGGGTCAAAGGTGGCCGTGTACATCCACCAGCAGAGGTTCGTCGCCAGTAGCGACGACCCTGCCGACATGCGGGCTAGAACACGGCGTGGATGGAGTCGTTGAACGATCACAAGACATGGGAGGGGAACATCGTGGATGTCATCGCAACGTCGATCCGCGACTTTGACAAGCCTCTCGTCGACCTCACGGGCGAAGGCGATAGCGCTAGACCTAGCAACGTCGTGGATGACGAGCTCGCCAACCCGTGCGAGCAGAACGAGGTCAATGACTCTGACTACTGGTAATTCGAGTACTACTACTTGTAGATTTAGTTTATCTTTAGATGAATTTCATTCAAAACCATGTAAAATCTACTACCTCTGTCTATAAATAGTCGTCTAAGGTTTGTTTAAATCTGAGTGTATCTAAACGTTGTTTAGTATCTAGATCATAGGCGGGTCCATCCTATTGGCAACAAGGGCAGCTGCCCCCACTCAAATCCTTAATCTCCTTGTAAAAGTAAGCTTAAAGTGGTTTGCCCCCGCTTAGCAAAGAAATTTCCTCCCAATAAGCATATTCTTTCCCCCTCTCATTTCTGATTCTGGGTCCGCTCCTGATATAAATATATTCATATTTAGATAAACTTCAGACGTCTATTTGTGAACGGAGGGAGCGGGTCGGAACTTACCCGACAAGGAATTTCGCTACCTTAGGACCGTTATAGTTACGGCCGCCGTTCACCGGGGCTTCGGTCGCCGGCTTCCCTGTCATCAGTTCACCAACTTCCTTGATCTTCCGGCACTAGGCAGGGTCAGCCCCCATACATGGTCTTACGACTTTGCGGAGACCTGTGTTTTTGGTAAACAGTCGCCCGGGCCTGGTCACTGCGACCCCCTTTTGTGAGGGGGCACCCCTTCTGCCAAATTTAAATGACATTTTAAATTTCTATTTGTATTTTTTCAATTAATCTTTTAAGTGATGCGATTAATAGTCGCTCTCGCCGGATCATTTCAAGGGCACGTGACCGGGTGATGCTCATGCGAACGTGGAATTCCACCGAGATTTCACTTATGATGTATTTTGTCTTTTTTAATTTAGAATTTAATGTTAATATTTACGTTAAGAAAATGAAATGCACTACAAATACGATTTAGATGAGATCCCAAGTCGGCGGCTAATGCGCCAAAAGACAATAACATGGCGCAGGCGCTAGGAGCCAGCGAGCCAGCCAGACTGAGATTGTAAACGCGAGCTAAGGGCATCTCCGGCGGGCCGACGCGTTTCGGACGTCCGAAATATCCGTTTGCGTCTATCGCGATGTGGCCCAGGGCTGTTTGCGTCTTGGGTACCTTCAGCGGTGCAGACGCATTTTTTAACCGGGACAGCGTCAAGCTCGCTAAGGGCGTTTTACATCCAGTCGAGGACTGCCGTCGGCGATTAGCAGTTCCCGCGCGACGACGATCGTTCCCGCGCGTGCCCAATACATTGGCAAGTTTCGCCGGTGTTTCGCGCGCGCGAGAAACGCCCTGCGCGCCAACGCCGTTTCCCGCCCCGCCGTGGCTATATATGGTGGACACCGGCGGGGGCGATGGGCACACCTCAAGCTTCCATCCATGGCCGACCACATTAGTTGGGAGCACGTTGTTCACATGTGCCGCTAGCTCCACCCGGAGGAGGAGGAGGAGATAGCCGCCGCCGGCGTTGAGGCCCAGCAGCTGGACCTGGAGGCGGCGACGGCGGAGGTGGAGGTGGCGGAGGCGGCAGAGCGCGCGGAAGGGCGCCTCGCGGCGACCAGGGCGGAGATCGCCAACGCCATGGCCGAGCTCGCCGACGCCAGGGCCGAGCTCACGGAGGCGCGGGCGGCCATCGCGGCCCCTCCGACGGACGCCGTCATCCACGACATCGCAGACGACGCCCCCCCACCCCCCGTGCCCAGCCGCTTCGAGTGCGCCGGCGACCAACGGGTTCTGCTCACGTCCTTCGAGTCCCTGGCTGGGGACGCCCAGCGCCGTCAGGCTTGGGTGGCGGAGGAGGAAGCCCACAGCTATGCGATGGCCATGGCTCGGGGGTTAATGTGCTCCGACCTGGACTCGCTCTAGCGTAGGGGCCCTTCTCCCGCCCGGGTCGAGCAGGAGAACCGGGAGCTAGAGGCCGCCATCGCCGCCAGGGACGAAGCGGTGGCGGAGGCGGCTACGGACAGGGCCGCTTCATCGCCGACGTGGCGGCGATCCAGGCGGCGGCCCAGGCGAACGAGGACGCGGCGGCGGTCCAGGCGGCGGCGGAGGAGGAGGAGGCCCAGGCGGCGGCGGAGGCGGCGGCTACCCAGGTGGCGTTGTCCCAGATGGAGCCATGTGGGACAGCTCCCTGGTCGAGGCCCTCGAACGGCGCTGGCGGCAGGACGAGATGTCCGTTCGCCGGCGTGCGCAGCGCGCGTGTGCGAAGCGCTCCCGCTTCGACGACGACGCCAGCCCTTCCGGCGGCCAGTAGTATGGCGCGCGACTGCGAGTAACCGAGGCCGGTGTAGGCCGCGCGACGGCGAGTAGGTACCGCCAGTTGTAGTTTTAGGTTAACTCGACTAACCATCTCTGTAAAGATGGCCAATCAATAGTAATGAAAAAAATATTTTGCTTACCTACTCATTGCCGACCGGCCCCGGATGCACCCAAGGCGGACAGATTCCGTGACCACGGAGCGTCCGCGGGCTAGGTTTGCGTCTCCACGGACGGCCCGATCACTTTGCGTCGCCCCGCTGAAGGTGGTATCAAACACATTTCCGATCACGGCGGACGAAAACGGTCGCTCACGCAGCTGGAGATGCCCTAAGAGCATCTCCACTCGTCCCCCCGAACAGGCCCCCGGCGAGCGTTTTTTCCATCCGGACGGCGTAATTCGGCTCAGTCGCGCCCCCGGTTCCTCGTTTTCGTCCGGATTTGGGCCTAAATCCATCCGGCGATCCCACGCCATCCCCGGCCCCCCGGGGAGCGCTCGGGGACTCCGGACGAGTGAAAAGCGGGCGTGGACCCAACTTGTCGGCGACAATGGCCTCCGATCTACGGCAAAACCCTCGTCTTCCCGATCTACGGCAAAACCCTCGTCTTCCCGATCTACGGCAATGCCCTCGTCGAACGAAAGCTTTGAACTCTCAAGTGGTGCAACATAGATAGATTATATATATATTTCGAATATAATTCGAATAAACATAGAAATTACATATAAAAACTTTAAAACTAAACTACTTCTTCTTCTTCTTAGAAGGCCCCGCCTCATCGTCGTCGCGGCGACGCTTCCGCTCGTCACCTCCTCGTCGGAGGAAGTTGAGTCCTCCTCGTCGTCGTCCTCACCAGCCTCTTCGTCCTCCTCCTCCTCGCTCCTCCTCCTCGCTCCTCGCTCCTCCTCCTCTTCCTCGGCCTCTTCCTCGGCTCGCTCCACGGCCTCTTCGTCCTCCTCCTCGTCGTCAAACTCGTCCTCGCCGGCCGGCGGGGGAATCGTCGCGCAGCTGGACGATGCGAGCGGATCCCACCAATGGCGCCATCCGGGCGGCTTCCCCTCGCCGTCGTCGGTGTCCGATGGCCAAGAGATATCGCTCATGGTTGACGGAGGATGGTGACGAGAGAACGGATGAATGGCTCGGCCCGTCGAAAACCGTTTATGTAGGTCTCTCGACGAAAGAGAGCGCCGGTTGCTCTTCCGCGGAGTTCGTGCTCCATTACGGCGGTTCTCGCATCGAGGCCACTTCGGCCGTTCCCGACGAGTCGTTTCGGCTCTCCGGTCCACTTCGCGACGGTTCAATGCGGCGAGGGAACTCCGACGATTGCCCTTCCCGGTGACCGCACCGTCGCTATGCACGCGGTGGGTGCGCGTCCATGGGCTCGCGGCTGGAAAAATGGGCCTCCCCAGGCCAAAAACTACATCCATCCGGCGCTAAATTTCGCCGGATTTGGGCGTGGGGAGCCCAAACGAGTGGGGATGCTCTAAGCTTGAGACGGCAAAGTATAAAGAGGCAGTTAAGCTAACCAGCCAGCGTGGCAGAGGCCTGTAACACAATTGCACATTAGCACGCCAGCGCCGCTCGCTCGCCACTTCTCTCCCACCTCCGAGCCCTATCCCCGCCTGCTTGCTTCTCCCGTGGGAGTTGGGATTCCTTCCTTCCCCCCTAGCTGCCCGTCGTATTTAGGAACATGGCGTCGCCCCGGATCCGCTTCAGCCGCCAAATCCCCCTCTCCTGCTCCGACACCGAAGACGAGGAGGAGGAAGAAGAGGAAGAGGACGAAGAGGAGGAGGAGCCATACGAGGGAGAGGGGGAGCGCGAGGCACCGGTCGCGTCGCCGCTGATACTACCGTCCGCGAGGGGAGGAGGGGTTTCCGTGGTGGACATGGTGGCGGCGGCGCTGCGGAGGTCGCTGCTGCTGTGCACCAGCGTGCGCGCCGACGAAGGGACCGCGGCCGCCGCCGCGGCCTCCGGGATGCAGATAGGGCGGCCCACCGAGGTGCGCCACGTCTCGCACGTCACCTTCGACCGGTTCGTCGGCTTCCTCGGCCTCCCCGCCGACCTCGAGCCCGAGGTGCCTCGCCCCGCGCCCAGCGCCAGGTCAGTGCCGCCGCTCTGCCACACCACCCGTATTCCGCCGCCATGCTCCTAGATTCGCAGATGATTTTGCGGCTGAGCTCTGTTCTTCGGGTTCCGCCGCTCAGATTGAGAATCCGCGGCGCTGCTGTTCGTGGGTTGAGCTGAATTTTGCGTTGTCCGGGTCCTCATCCTCATTTTTGAATTCGCAACGTCACGTGATGTCCAGCTAGTTAGTGCACCTAACCAGGGAAAAAAGGGAGCACGGAATGGTCAGTTGCGCCTTCAATTTTGGTTGACTTGAGCCCAATGGTTGAGCCAGCGGCTGTTGGTTACAAACCTACTTTTCCCTTTCAGAACTACTATTGCTGCTCAACCACCCGGGAACCTTCTAAAACACACTCTATTTTGGGGAATTAGGCCTCTGTACCTGCCAGGAAATGGGTATTGGGGTGTTCTGTTCTTTTTAGCTTTACACTAATCATTTCTCAAGAGGCAAACACATGTCAAATAGTAGTTACCTATCAGTAGTCACCACCTATTTTTGTAGCAAATCTTGTTTTCTTAATGAACATTATTGGAAAATGTACGGTAGATACCTACCCATTCTCGTTGATGGACTTGCCCGGGAGAGAAACAAGAAGACACACCACATCGCCAAACACGCAAAAATACACAGAACGTTACGCGATGCCTTACTTCATGATTATTACATATATTGAACCGTAACACAACTTATGTTTACTAACTCTATTTCTCCACACAGTGTGAGTGTATTTGGAGTTTCACCAAGGTCCATGCAATGCTCGTTCGATAAAAGAGGAAACAGTGTCCCAACAATACTATTGAATATGCAAAGGAAGTTATATTTACTTGGCGGCCTTCAGGTAAAAGCCAAGCATAATCAGGAAATCTTAGAAATTCATTTGAGTACCTGGGTTCTGAAAATATCCTTTCTTGTTCTGCTAGGCTGAAGGGGTCTTCAGAATAAATGCTGATAATAGCCAGGAACTACATGTCAGGGAGGAACTAAACCGAGGTGTTGTTCCAGATGGAGTTGACATGCACTGTCTCGCTGGCCTTATAAAGGTGTGGTGAACTTCCTTCTACCAATAGTATTTATTTATTTCGGACTGCCTTTTCTTTTTTCAACATAGGCCTTATGTGTAAGGAGTAAGGACATCATTTTGGTCTCTGCAATTAACTGTCCTTAACATAAGTCTTTTATGTGTACGGCAACATCATGGTTTCTGCAATTCTGACATGTAGAGAGCCTTCAAACATCAGAATTCAGGCTTTGTCAATGCACAGTATTTCCAATGCATAAACTATATTTGATTAAATGTTTTACTTTGAAGAAAAATCTACACAGAAATGGGTTTTTGAAATGAATAAATGATCCTTTTTATTCACCAGTTTTTCATCTGTGTCATTTCATGATCAATATGACTGCTAATATGTAGGCATGGTTCCGGGAACTTCCGAGTGGAGTATTAGACTCTTTGACTCCAGAACAAGTGATGCACTGCAACACTGAAGAAGAATGTGCTATCGTTGCAAGTATCGTACCTCCAGTGGAAGCAGCATTACTCGATTGGGCCATCAATCTGATGGCCGATGTTGTGCAACATCAAAACTACAACAAGATGAATGCACGGAATATCGCTATGGTTTTCGCACCAAACATGACTCAGGTAATTAAAGAAGCCTATTCATGTCTCGACCTATTTGTTCTTCAAGCTTGCAATCGAACAATATAACTTATGATATATACATCTCTCTTTCAGATGGCCGATCCCTTGACTGCTTTGATACATGCTGTTCAAGTGATGAATTTTTTAAAGACATTGATCCTGAAAACTGTAAAAGAAAGGGAAGAGTCAGCTGCTGCAGCAAGGACATCCACGTCTAACTCTGGTTCCTCAAGTGACAGAGATGAACCTCATAAATTAGTTAATTTGAACAATCCCTTCATTTGTTCAAGTCACGAAAATGTTGAACGCCCCATGATTAGTGGGGCTACACTTGACCACTTCCTCTTGAGAGTAGAAGAAGCGCTTCACCATGATGCGCAAGCCAGTATTGGAGAACACAAGAAGTGTGGCACTGGTACTGTCCATGACAAAAGCAATAACGAATTTTCTCCTGAGGAGAATGATTTGAGCTACCAAGATAGCAGTTATGCAAATAAGCTCAGTAATGACAGTGCTGAAGGCTTGTTTGACAGATTTAAATTTAGGAAAGGGGTAGGGAGACTCTGCAGGAATCCAGTGTTTCAGTTGAGTAGGTCCATGAAGAAGTCTGATGAAGCAGGACAAACTTGTGCATGACATGGTAGGGTGTAATTGATGAGTCTATTATTTCCGCAGCTGTCTAGTTCTTAACTCGCTCAGTTCTCCTAGATTGTGTATGTAGAAGCTATGAGCCCATTTGGCAGTAGTAGAAGTAGTGATGAGGAGTTCTTTGTGTGTACAGTTCAGGAATTCATTTCCAACAATCCAGATTATAAGATGCCATCATCACCCATTGTTCCTCATAAGGTAACAGAAACTTCAGTGAGCTTGCTACATAGTGATTCTTGTTCAGGCAGAAACTCTTTCTCTGTTTTTTCTGCAGGGACTGGTGTGTGCAAGTGATTATGAATGTAACATGGTGTAAACTAGGCCAGTTTTGTGATGTTCAACCAATATGCTGGCAGCGGCTGTGCCATAGTGTTTTAGTTTTATGTTTCTTCATCTGTAAATGCTCTGCTATTCTATTTAATCTGATGATAGAACGCCTGCATGTTTCCTGAAAAGTAAGCCATGCTGAATCTTGCATAGGAATTTCGGGTTTTCAGGTTCTCATTCCTGTTCAGTTCTTCCTTTATAAGGAGTTTCCGGTCAGGAGCGCAGACAAATGGAGTCCGAGGAAGCCTTTTATTTCAATTTTTAAAAATCATATTTACAGGTTTCAAAATACATGGACAAAAAATCTGGATATAGTCAATGGTGTATTCTACAAACCTGCATAATCTCAATGAAAAGATCTTCATGTTTCAGGCTAACACAAAAACTATCAAATCTGACAAAGTTTGGAGCTCTGAAAACGGGCGCTTCCCATATACTCAGTTCAACACTTTTATCAATTTTTGTTTAGCCTGGAATACAAAGTATCTAGCGTTAAGATTTTGCACACATTATCATTGACTACGTACGTCTAGATCGGACTACATTTGAGTTTCCAGTTGGTAGTTCTTGAGTTGCGGCCTATTCTTTGTAGGAGTACTAGCGGAAAGAAAATTAAACAACGAGGCCCGCGCCTCAACGCAGAATTTCTCCAGGACAGCAGCAAAAGAAAAGAGTAATACGGAGTAACTTTCTTGAAACTTTACCTCTTTTGCTGCGGTTCCATTGTCCAAAAGGAAACAATCGTCGACGTCGAAGAGCCCGGCAAGAAAGTTAGATGCGTGTGTTATTAGAGACTGTCGTTCTCACATAGCCAAAAAAAAAAAAAATCTAGCTTTAGTACGTAATAGTATCTACCTCACGAAGAATCGCATGACGTGCAAGCAGGAAAACTCGCGGTTTGGCTACGTCAGGCGAGGTACAACTTGCACCGATGGCGATGATCAAAGCCGAAGTGAGAATACGGCACGCGGAACACGAGGAACCGAACCGGCGGCGCGAGAAGCAGCGCGGGCGGCGCCCGCCGGGTGCGACCGCGGCGCACGCGCGTGCGCATATATGTACTATAGAGTGCCGCTTCCTGTGAGGCCTCCTTCGCGATGGCCGCAGGGACCCGCACGACGCCGTCGCCGGCCGCGCATGCACTTGACGGTGACATGGCAGCCGCCGCAACGCGGTCGGTGCCGGCGTCGCTCGTCGCCGCGAGCCTGGTGGTGGTGGGCCTCGGCGGCGGCGCGCTGCTGGTCTGGTGGGAGGCCGCGTTTCACCGCGCGAACGCCAGGCTGTGGATGGTGCCCGTGGGGCTCGTCCTCCTCGGCACCCCGCTCGTCGTGTGGCTCTCCGTCTTCGCCTCCGGCCCGTGCGACCGCTCCAGCTCCAGGGTGCCGCCGCCCGCCGCTTCAAGGCCTTAGCTGATTAGCTCCCACCTGCCCTGACGCATGAGTGCATTGCATGACCACCGATCGCTTCTTTGAGCCCGGTTGATATCTTTTGGGAGGACTCATGCTGTCATACATTGTTTGTTTCTCGCTGTTGTATAGTGTTACAAATTGATTTTGCGAGCTGTGCAACACCTGTCTATATCATTTCTATTTGAAAATTTGGTTGTACACCCGCATTCAGTCTCGTTATTCTTAGATTCATGCTTAGCTAGATCGTTTAAAAGAGAAGATGCGAACATATGATTACATTACATGTGACTGCGAGTTGCTCCATCCTTTCTAAAATAATTGATGTTCTATATTTGTTCTAAATCTAACAACTACCTATCGTCCAAATTAGTTGGCGCACGTTCAATAAAATCAAGACAGATTTATGCATAAATATGTGACAGTTAAGTTTGATCGAAGGTAGTACTTTAAGTTTGACCAAGTTTGTCCCCACACAAAAAAAGTTTGATCAAGTTTGTAGAAAAAACATTTCATATATGTGGAACATCAATATAGTTTTCTTAGATTAATCATACAGACATGTTCAACAAGTATATATTTTTTATGATATAGATATTGGCATTTTTCTTTATAAATTTGATAGAACTTAGAGCAATTTCAAAATTAGAACTTCAATTATTTTAAAACGGAGTAAGTAACATCGACTCAATCTAGGTCCTTTTATCATCTAAGAAGATGATAGCTGTACGTTTGATCTCTATCACGGGTGCTAGGTGGATCTCTATCAAAACAGCAAACTTTCCACTCTTGGTCCCGCAGCAAACAAAGCACACTCGTTGATCTCTCGCTTCATCAAAACATATTATAAAGGAGTTTTAGTTTCGGTTAGTAAGGGCCTTTAGTTCCGGTTATACAAACGACACTAGTGAATCAGGACTAAACACTTTCCGTTTTAGTTTCGGACTAAAAACCCCGCCACGTTGGCTGATGATGCATGTCCACGCGTATCTAATGGAGATATACCGGCCGATAATAGTTTTTGCGGTCGGTAGCTGCATGGCAGCAGCCACTCTTGCGTTGCGCGCGAACCGAATTCTTGGCGTTCCTCCGGCCTCGTGAGAACGGCGGAGGTTTTATGTACCCATCATCATACGCGCGAGGTGAGTGCTGTCCTAGTGCAAGTTATTATGACTACAGAAATTTCAAAATGAAGTAACGGGCTGCATTCACAAATGGGCTTCAGATTTGGGCTGAAAATCCAGCAGATTCCTGCAAAGATTCGTCCTGCTAGGTACCTTCCCTCTTAAATATAAGACATATACGTTTACTTAAAGGATGCCGCTGAGAATCCTTCGGAGGTTTCGAAGCACCGAGCCTCCGCCTCCCCTGCTCGACACGTGTCCTATAATGTACACACAGAAAAATCCCCCGCTCTCGTCTTCAACCGTCTCACGGACGACGCACCTCCGGTTGAAACTCCACCACGGCACCACATCCCGCCGCTGTCGCCTGAGAAGACGGCGACGCCGGAAGACCGCGTTGCCGGAGGAAGACGGAGTCGCCGGAGAAGACGGAGTCGCCGGAGAAGATCACGTCGCCGAATCCCCTTGCGAGCATCCCGGCCTCCGACTAGCAGCTCCGGCGCCCGCCCATGGAAGCTCAAGCCTAAGGCACTTGCAGCGACCGAGCATGGTAGATTGCATCTCCGGTGGAGGGGCTTGCGGCTCGGGCGTCGAGGCATTTGCAGCACCGGCAGTAGGAGATTGAAGCCTCGGCTCGCGCCTTTTGAAGCTTCGACGGAGGGCAGCTTGGACAACAGGGCTTGGAGCCTCGGGCGGCGGGAATTTGCAGCTGACCGGCAGCTGGAGAATCGCAGCTATGTGTCCCGCCCTTGCAGCAACGGCGGCGGGGTACACCGTCGGTGGCGGCAGCACCGCCTGCTCCTCGCAGCTCCGCCGCGTGCACCGTTGGCGACATCGGCAGCCGTCGTTGGCAGCTCCGCCGTCCACCACTCGCAGACACTAGACTGCGGTGGCGCCCGGACAAGCTGGCCTTCGCCCTTGCGGCCGTCGAGGACGCGAGCACCACCGGCATGCATGGTCCTGCAGGGCGGGCGCCGCAGGCCGCACACGGTCCCGTGATGTAGCCTCCCGCCACGTACGCGCAGGTCACCACATCTCGTCCCGCCGGGCACCCGCCGCCACGCATCCCGACAGCCGCAGCTCGCAGACGGCGACGCATGGCAGGGCTGGAGAAACGGCAGCCGCGGCGCATGGCTGGGGTGGAAGAAAACGGAGGCCCGGGGCTTGGCGGCGGTGCCTGGTTTGGGCGGTGTGTGGGCAAGCGGCGGCGGCGCGAGAGAGAGATGGGGATGGGAGATGGCTTGGGCGGCATGCAAGCGGTAGAACCTGACGGTGGGCAAAGCTTTTCTCGAGAACATGCGTGCGACGAAGGAGAGATGGAAAAGATAAGAAACAGGTGGGACCGGTAAGGACGCGTGGCACACAACCAACCCGGAGGTTGCGAGACGCGGAAGCCTCCGCCTGAAACAAAGCATTTTCCTTACTTAAAAGTCACCATCTTTCTAAGTTTGGCTAAGTTATGTTTTTCGATAAAGGAAATATATTAATATCAAGAGATACCAATTGTAACCAGCCTATGCAACAACGCACCACCCTAATGGCACCACGGATGCCCACAGCCAATAAAAGGAAAAGAAAACTAAGAAACAAAAGTCCCGCTACAGTATCTCGGCCCTAACAACAGCAATACATCCACCGCCATGAAAACATCTGAATTACAGACTCTTCAAAAAATGACGCCTCCAAGAAGGAAACAGTGCTCAAACACCGTCGTCGCCCGATCAAAGATCTTGGGTTTTCACCCTTAAGATAGTCCCCGCTCTTAAAACAATGCCTCCACCAAGGTCATTGCCAGTCACAACCAGTTAAGACCAGACATTGGGTTTTCACCCTGAAAGGTAAGACTCTGCACTTCACCTGTGTTGTCGCCCCCACTTTCATACCGCTGCTGTGAAGCCCAGAACACCAAGCAAACCCCTCAACAGCGCGGAGACTTGAACCTCCCTTAGCTAGTCCTCCCCTCCGGCCTTCATGAAATTCTCTTCTTCCGACTTTCATCATGGATCCATAGTCACTTGATGTCAACACAGAAAAAGAGCTTCGCGCCGCTCCCTCCAGAACCAATCGATCGGAATAAAAACATGGGTGCACACGACCGAATACCTCCAATCCAGCAAACTCAAGGCAAAGCACTGTTACATTCGCCGGCGGAGCCTTACGGAACTCAACCCCCCGGCCAGATCACGAGTCCAGGCCTCCGGTAGGTCCTCCTCTTCACGCAAGAGAGGCCCTAGGACCGCCGCCTTTATACAGGTCGGACCCCCACGTCGGCGACCATCCCGGGCTGGCCAATCCAACCCTCTACCGGCGACACCATCGCCGACTTCCATGCTCCTCCATCTCGCCGCCGGATCGCGGTGATAGATCAAGGATCCACCACCACCAACCGCAGGCCGACCCTCTCCGGCGAAGAAGATGGCCACCTCCTCCGTCGAACCCAAGGCTGCTGCCCTGGGCGCCGTTGTCTCGTGGAAGAATCCCGAGATCGCCTCCACACATCGACGAGAGGCGGAGGGGAGGGCATGGCGCAGACCGAGGGCCTGGCCGCCGCCCACCACCAGCCCCTGCCGGAGTGCTGTGGGGGAGAGCCGACGGAAGGAGGGAGACAGGCCGCCACCGCCCAACCCACCCGCGCCGGCCGGTCCGCCGAGGAGCCGCCCGCCGGGAGGAGGGGTCCGCAGCGCCGCCATCGCCCATCCCATCCGATCTACGCCTGCTCCGCCATGCGTCGAGGAGGTGGGATCCGGCCGCCGTTCATCACGCAGCGACGAGGAAGGGCCCCCGCCGCCGCCACGCCCCGTGGGTCTTCGCCCCGGCGGCGCTACCGGCGGCGGCGGCGGTTAGGGTTGGGAGGTGGGGTGCGGGAGGGAGGAGAGGTGGGGTGCGGGCGGGGCTTCTAATAATTCATCTCTTGGCTAAGTTATGTACATACGAATATGAACATCTACAATACCGAATAAATATTAGTAGACTTTCCATATAAAACATGTGTCCAATCCTAGCATTTCAGAAGAAAACAAGTATTGCAAGTAGATTGTATTTCAAGAAAGAGAATTGGACCGGGGTCCACAGTTCACTAGAGGTGTCTCTCCCATAAGACGAACAGCATGTTGGGTGAACAAATTACAGTTGGGCAATTGACAAACAAAGAGAGCATGACAATGCACATACATATCATGATGAGTATAGTGAGATTTAATTGGGCATTACGACAAAGTACATAGACCGCCATCCAACTGCATCTATGCCTAAAAAGTCCACCTTCAGGTTATCATCCGAACCCCCCAAAGTATTAAGTTGCAAAGCAACGTACAATTGCATTAAGTATGGTGCGTAATGTAATCAACAACTACATCCTTAGACATAGCATCAATGTTTTATCCCTAGTGGCAACAAGACAACACAACCTTAGAACTTTCTGTCACCGTCCTGTGTCAATGCAGGCATGAACCCACTATCGAGCATAAGTACTCCTCTTGGAGTTAAAAGCATCTACTTGGCCGCAGCATCTACTAATAACTGGAGAGCATGCAAGATCATAAACAACACATAAGCATAACTTTGATAATCAACATAACAAGTATTCTCTATTCATCGGATCCCAACAAACGCAACATATAGAATTACATATAGATGATCTTGATCATGATAGGCAGCTCACAAGATCCGACAATGATAGCACAATGGGGAGAAGACAACCATCTAGCTACCGCTATGGACCCATAGTCCAGGGGTAGACTACTCACTCATCACTCCGGAGGCGACCATGGCGGTGTAGAGTCCTCCGGAGATGATTCCCCCTCCGAGCAGGTGCCGGAGGCGATCTCCCAGGATCCCCCGAGATGGGATCGGCGGCGACGGCGTCTCAGTAATGTTTTCCGTATCGTGGCTCTCGCGACCGGGGTTTCGCCACTGAGGCTATTTGTAGGCGGAAGGGCAAGTCAAGAGGCGCGCACAGGGGCCCACACCACAGTGCCGGCGCGCCAGGTGGGGCCGCGCCGCCTAGGGTTTGGCCACCCGTGGCCCCTCTTCGTCTCTCCTTCGGACTTCTGGAAGCTTCGTGAGAAAATAGGCCTCCGGGCTTTTATTTCGTCCAATTCCGAGAATATTTCTTTACTAGGATTTCGAAACCAAAAACAGCAGTAAAATGAAGCAACTCGGCACTTCGCATCTTGTTAATAGGTTAGTTCCAGAAAATGCACGAATATGACATAAAGTGTGCATAAAACATGTAGATAACATCAATAATGTGGCATGGAACACAAGAAATTATCGATACGTTGGAGACGTATCAGCATCCCTAAGCTTAGTTCTCGCTCGTCCCGAGCTGTAAAACGATAACAAAGATAATTTCCGGAGTGACATGCCATCATAAACTTGATCATACTATTTGTAAAGCATATGTAGTGAATGCAGCGATCAAAACAATGTGTATGACATGAGTAAACAAGTGAATCATAAAGCAAAGACTTTTCATGAATAGCACTTCAAGACAAGCATCAATAAGTCTTGCATAAGAGTTAACTCATAAAGCAATAATTCAAAGTAAAGGTATTGAAGCAACACAAAAGAAGATTAAGTTTCAGCGGTTGCTTTCAACTTGTAACATGTATATCTCATGGATATTGTCAACATAGAGTAATATAATAAGTGCAATAAGCAAGTATGTAAGAATCAATGCACAGCTTCACACAAGTGTTTGCTTCTTGAGGTGGAGAGAAATAGGTGAACCGACTCAACATTGAAAGTAAAAAGAATGGTCCTCATAGAGGAAAAGCATCGATTGCTATATTTGTGCTAGAGCTTTGATTTTGAAAACATGAAACAATTTTGTCAACGGTAGTAATAAAGCATATGCATCATGTAAATTATATCTTATAAGTTGCAAGCCTCATGCATAGTGTACTAATAGTGCTCGCACCTTGTCCTAATTAGCTTGGACTACCTGGATTATCACCGCAATACATATGCTTTAACCAAGTATCACAAAGGGGTACCTCTATGCCGCTCGTACAAAGGTCTCAAGGAGAAAGCTCGCATTTGGATTTCTCGCTTTTGATTATTCTCAACTTAGACATCCATACCGGGACAACATAGACAACAGATAATGGACTCCTCTTTTAATGCTTTAAGCATTCAACAACAATTAATTCTTTTCTCATTAGAGATTTGAGGATGTTTGTCCAAAACTGAAACTTCCACCATGGAACATGGCTTTAGTTAGCGGCCCAATGTTCTTCTCTCACAATATGCATGCTCAAACCATTCAACTCAAGCAGATCGCTCTTACTTCGTACAAGACGAACATGCATAGCAACTCACATGAAATTCAACAACGAGTTGATGGCGTTCCTCAAGAAACATGGTTATCGCACAACAAGCAACTTAATAAGAGATAAAGTGCATAATTACATATTCAATACCACAATAGTTTTTAAGCTATTTGTCCCATGAGCTATATATTGCAAAGGTGAATGATGGAATTTTAAAGGTAGCACTCAAGCAATTTACTTTGGAATGGCTGGAAAATACCATGTAGTAGGTAGGTATGGTGGACACAAATGGCATAGTGGTTGGCTCAAGTATTTTGGATGCATGAGAAGTATTCTCTCTCGATACAAGGTTTAGGCTAGCAAGGTTATTTGAGGCAAACACAAGGATGAACTAGTACAACAAAACTCACATAAAAGACATATTGAAAGCATTATAATACTCTACACCGTCTTCCTTGTTGTTCAAACTCAAAACTAGAAATTATCTAGACCTTAGAGAAACCAAATATGCAAACCAAATTTTAGCATGCTCTATGTATTTCTTCATTAATGGGTGCAAAGCATATGATGCAAGAGCTTAAACATGAGCACAACAATTGCCAAGTATCACATTACCCAAAACATTTATAGCAATTACTACATGTATCATTTTCCAATTCCAACCATATAACAATTTAATCGAAGGAGAAACTTCGCCATGAATACTATGAGTAGAAACCAAGGACATATTTGTCCATAAGCTACAGCTGGAGTGTGTATCTCTCCCATAAAGTGAATGCTAGGATCCATTTTATTCAAACAAAACAAAAACAAAACAAAACGACGCTCCAAGAAAAAGCACATAAGATGTGGCCGAATAAAAATGTAGTTTCAGGGGAGGAACCTGATAATTTGTTGATGAAGAAGGGGATGCCTTGGCATCCCCAAGCTTAGACGCTTGAGTCTTCTTGATATATGCAGGGGTGAACCACCGGGTGCATCCCCAAGCTTAGAGCTTTCACTCTCCTTGATCATGTTGCATCATACTCCTCTCTTGATCCTTGAAAACTTCCTCCACACCAAACTCAAACAACTCTATTAGAGGGTTAGTGCACAATATAAATTGACATATTCAGAGGTGACACACTCATTCTTAACACTTCTGGACATTGCATAATGCTACTGGACATTAGTGGATCAAAGAAATTCATCCAACATAGCGAAAGAGGCAATGCGTAAATAAAAGGCAGAATCTGTCAAAACAGAACAGTTCGTATTGACGAATTTTAAAATGGCACCAGACTTGCTCAAATGAAAATGCTCAAATTGAATGAAAGTTGCGTACATATCTGAGGATCATGCACGTAAATTGGCATAATTTTCTCGAGCTTCCTGCAGGGCAGTGGGCTCAGATTCGTGACAGCAAAGAAATCTGGAACTGCGCAGTAATCCAAATCTAGTACTTACTTTTCTATCAACGGCTTAACTTGGCACAACAAAACTCAAAACTAAGATAAGGAGAGGTTGCTACAGTAGCAACAACTTCCAAGACACAAAATAAAAACAAAGCACTGTAGGTAAAAACATGCGTTGTCTCCCATAAGCGTTTAACG
>NC_061509.1:210376080-210407532 GCF_022539505.1 Lolium rigidum
TTACCCATGCTCGCTGGATCAAAAAACTCGAGCTGGTGGTGAAAACAGGCTGTGGTCGCAGGTTGTGTGACCTGGAGTTTGGGGCCCGCTTCCCACAATCGGTGGATGCACGGCTGCAAATTGCAAAAGACAACTTTGCACCTGGCTCAATGCTCGTTTGTTCGCTCGTGGTAGGCCATGCTTTGGGTTCAGAAAAAATTAAGGTGGCATCGGGACGGACTCTAGAGGAACGCGGGAATCGACAACTGTCACTCACACATGCTACTTGGGCGTAAAGAGAGGAACAACGTGCGTGAGGAGCAAGCAAGGAGATGGTGAGAGGCAAAAAATTGTATGCATGGTTTGGCGAAATGTAGTCTCACCTCCCTCTTACTCGGTCATCGCCAGCGGGAGGATCTGCGGCATTGACTGCTCCGAGTTCGCATATCTCTGGCACCGGCTTCGTCGCCCTCTCGTCTCCGACATTGGCAGTGGTAGGGCTTGTAGATATGTGGCACCGGCTTTTCATCTTCGTCTCTGTCACCTCTCGTCCCAATCGTCACCGGATTTGGCAAGTTGTCACAATCGCCAAGCATACAGGGTGATCGCCGAAAGCCAATCTCATGCATACATGAGGGCAAAAGCACTACGCTGGCCAAAATATGCTTGCCCTTGTTGATCTCAATTTGAATTTCACCTATGCGTTAGCTAGATGGGAAGGATTAGCCCATGATGCAAGCATTCTTGCTCACCGCATGGCTCGACCTGATGAGTCCAAAATGCCGAAAGGTAAGTTCTACCTAGAAGATGTTGAATATGCTTGCCGTCCTGATTTTCTTCCACCCTTCAGGTCAATAAGGTACCATCTCAACGAGTTCTCTGGAGGGCACTATCCCGGGGATGCCAACAAATTTTTGAATCTCAATGAGTCATGATTGAGAGGGCATTCACTACTCCTGAAAAATCGATTTAAGATACTTGATCATGATTCATTCCATCCTTTCCCCATCCAAGTTAAGATTTCTTACATGTTCCTTGAAATAGGCTTTCGTCCTGCTATATTAATATAGCACACAAGATTTCTTACAAGTTGCATTCTCCATAATTGGATCTTAGGTTATTGCCTTGATAAGTTTCTCTCTAGAAGAGACTTCTGATGATATTGATGTTGGCCGTGGTGTCCTTGTTCATGATAATCGTGCTTGGAACAACAAGAGTTAGTACTGAGCTAACGAAATGTGGCTAACAGAGGCCACACTAGGATCAAAAGAGGAAGAAGAATGTGAAGCTGTTATGTTCTACTCCCTCCGGTCGGATTAAATCAACGCGAATGGGAGCAAAAATTTGTGTATCGCGTGGGTAGACTGACATAGACCCGCGTCGATTAAAAAGGTCCGGGGGTAGTATGAACTACCCCTATTTATGCGTATAACGGTTATTTGCTAGTAACTATGTAATATATTGGTGAACTGATATTTGCTAGTGCTTTTTTTCGAAATGGGGGAAATATCACCCCAACTTCTGCATCCAAAGGATGCACACGGCTTTTTTATTAGATTATTCACAAAACCTTACAAGAATAATACAAAATATCAACCTCGAAGCCACCTTATTAAACCTACAGTGAGATGAAGGGGGTGACAATACACCAACTCACATCTACCAAAAAACCAAATGCCTTCCCAAACCATCCAATAGCAGGTGAGAAGCACATTCAGTCAACCAGACTCTCATCACACGTCAACGCACACGCCACAGAAGTTGCTACCGTCGTCTTCCTCGACTCCATCTTCAATAGAGATCATCGCATTCAGTATCATTAACCTTGGAAGACATGTCGTCGATGCCACCATGACGCCAGACGGCTCCACCATCCTGCACGCATACATCATCTAGTATCCGTCGTCGATACCCTGTAGCACCATGCCACCGAGACTCAACGCCAACAATGTGGTTGACGAATACCACTCCACCAACATCCGCCAACATCCAGCAGCTGCTCCAAAAACGATGCCCCAAGAAGTAGAACGACGCAGGTAGCGCCGCCATCGTCCGATCCGAGAGACCCAGATCTAGAGTTTCCCCCGGAGCAGCATGAGTGAGTAGATGCAGGTTGCGACGGCGATGCCTTCAAGAAGGTTGCGACAGCGATGCCTTCAAGAAGGTAGCGACGCGTAACGTCGCCATCGCCCGCCATGACCAGGGTCGGAGCACGATTTTCACCGGCAGCCACACATCTCCAGCTCGCCGAGTGGAGTGACGAGACAAGCAAAGACGATGCCTTCGACAAGGTAACGACGCCAAGCGATGCCGCCATCATCCGCCAAACCCGAGAGCAAAGCACGATTTTCACCGGCTGCCCCGTCACCCTAAACTTGTCGTCGACTGGATCTTCACCGCCGGAGATCTGTGTGGGATCACAAGATCCCCCCCCCCCCCCCAGATCCCAACGAGGCCGTCCACCTCCGGGGAGGAGGTCGCCGCCACCATGCCCGAGGCCGCCGCCCCGGCTCCCATGTGATGCGGTCGGAGCATCCCTTCACGCGGAGGAGAAGGCGCAGCATCCGGCCGCCTCCAGGCCCCAAGGGCCAAGATCCGGCCACGCCCCCACCGCCGCCGCCTCGCCTTCCGATCGCCGACGCCGCACACCACCACCACCAGAGGACATCATGGGCGCCGCCCCCACCCCCCATGGACGCGCCATCTGAAACCCCCGCCACCGCAATGCCCCGCGGGCTTTGCGCGATGACACCTCCGACAGCGGCGGCGAGGGGAGGGAGGGGCAGGAGGGGGCCGGAGGCCGGTGAGGAGGGGGCTCCCCGAAGTGGCGCGACGCCGCCACCCGGGGGAGGGAGGGTTAGGTCCTTTCAGATTATCTGATCATTTTGCTAGTAGCTAGGGCTAAAACGACGTTAATTCGATGTTGCCTGATAGTTTAATGGAGTATGTAGCATGTTAGCTCAGATTAGTGGATCACCACTTGTGAGAATAGGCGACACACAACACAGGAACACATGCGACCAAACAACTTAAATTTGCATGGTGCCAGCCGTGAGCCACCTTTATTAACAACCAAGCAAAATGCACAAATGAGCGTTAGAATAAATGTAAGCAGCCAAATAAGATGCATAACATAACATAGATTTTACCCAATAAATCAGGTCTCCGTGTAGCCAATCTCCCCAGATGCTCAAAAATTCTGCTGGCAATCAAACACGTTATGGGTGGGTTCGAGATTTGATCTGCTTCTACCGCCGTGTCAAGAAATGCCAGTTCAGACAGATCTGGATTATCGGTTCAGTTCAGAATTTTGGACGTCACCTTCAGCGCAAAGAAAGTTTGAGTTCATCTGTTACAGTCAAGTCACCAATCGTATAGATAACTCCTGTTTAACTCCTCACTCCGATTGCTTCCGCTGGACTGGAGGCTCGAACAAACAGTAGAGACGAAACTGACGTTTAGTATTTAGTTCAGTAGCACTAGCATCAACCAGGCTAGCTGGCAGGTTATTGACAAAGCTAGGAGCTATGAGTAAGGGCATCTACAGCGGCGCGACGGCGACCGTTTGCGTCCGCTTTGGTCGTAAATGCGTCTGGCACCGTCTCCAGCGGCACGACGCAAAGTGACCGGGCCGTCCGCGGAGACGCAAACCTGGCCCAAATATGCGCCAGGTTTGCGTCTCGGCGGAGCGCCGCGCGGACGCGCAAAGTGTCCGCTGCGGTCTCCGACGGCCCGCCCGGCAGCAAGCCTGCATGGAGGGCATCGCTTCCGCGGCCATCGCTTCCGCGGTCAGCGCTTCCGCGTCCGCGCCGCAGCCGTCGCCATGAATGCCGCAGCTTCTGTTCTGCGCGTGCACCGGCGGGCGGCGGCGGGCTTCTGCGGTGCCTTCAATGGCATCGTATCCCGTGCGCGGCCGCTCTTAAAAGTCCAGCGGCCGCGTTGCTCCTTCGCCCACAGCTCCACTCGCACCACAACCGCCGCTGCGCCATGGGGAAGAAGAACGACTTCGAGGCCTCCGGCAGCGGCAGCAAGAAGGTGTCGCTCCCCGTCACGGTGGGGAGGCTCATGCACGGCAAATGGGTGCCGTGCGACGCCCGGTCCGGCGTGCGGCTGCCGGCGGCTGGCGGCTCGGCCCGCCGGGTGCCCATCCCTCCGGCACACGCGCGCGAGCCTGAGCGGACCAAGGAGATCCGACGCCGGAGGCGATATCTGCCGGCGGACCTCCTCGCCAATCCGGCGTACGCCATCGACTCGGAGAGTTGGCGTACGTACCTGTCCACGGAGACGGACAGCAGACGAAGGGCTGGCTTCATGGGCGACAGGGATTATCCGATGACCCTGATGCGCCGACGCCGGAGGAGAAGGCGGCGGAGCAGCGGGCCCTCGTCGCGTCTTTCGAGACACTCAAGGACGAGGCCGCCAACGCGAGGCTGGAGCAGGCACTGCAAGAGGACGCGGTGGCGCACCGAGCCATAGCGGCCACGCGGGAGGCGGCGGAGAAGCAGGCCACGGAGCGACGCAACGACGGTGTCGGCCCGTCAGGAACCAAGTAGTCTAGATCTTGTATAGTTTTTATATACTTTCTATGTTGGTTTTCATATGAATCAATCGCTCGTGGTAGAAAACCAAAGGAATTGTATGAAGATCAAACTATGTTGCAATTCAAAAATGGGTCGCCCCGGTGGGAGCACACCCAGACGCAAACGGACGCGCGGTCAAAATATGTCCGCTGGGCGACGCAAACGGACGCTGCCGACCACTTTTGGGCGTCCGAAATGCGTCGCGCCGCTGGAGATGCCCTAAGACAACGTGGCGTATCGCCGTCGTCACTCCTGTTAGTCCTGCAGATGATGATTTGCACTTCATCGGACGCCGGTAACTACGTCATCAAGGGAATGGACAGGTGCTAATACAGTTGTTCACTCTGTCTGGGGAAAATAAAATAGAAACAGCGCACGTTCTCGGGCGCTGGTGACCTGGTAGCTGCGCCTGCATCTTGCCGGCGTCAAGTTGAGGCTCAACTTGGACTGTGGATCGAGGAGCGGAGGCGCCCCAAGATGGACGGTCCATGCCAATGCCATGCACGTCTTATCTGTTAGTACGTAGTACGCTAGGGCAGAAATATTCTGAACTAGATTTTAATGTACGCCTTGGCGCACGATCCCGTGGAATTTGTGCTAAGGTGTTCGTTTTGTATAACAACAATTAAAATAATCTGCCAATATGATAATACATTTTTAGGTTTTACTTAAAGTAATTAAGGTAAAAATTACCATAACTCCAGAAACTCATAATCTTAATTACTGGAAGCAATTAGGAGTGGCGCTCGACCCCATATTTTCACATTGATAAAAAAATTGTAAAGCACTTCATAGTAGGCTGAGAGAACTATCAGGTACTCTTAAACAAAACATAAAAATGTTAAACATACAAATCGATGTAAAGAATGTAGGGAAATATATCACACATAACAGAAACAACTGCATACAGATGTTTCATCTTTCATCAGTCTCCACCAAGATCCACTAAACATGAAACTTGGTAATATAAACCAATTCTACTACCATTATCAGAAAGAGGGCACCTACTTCAGATGTACCAAAAGACCATAAAGGAATAACACATATTCTTTGTAGTCCAGGGAATGCGAAGAACACAGAAGAAACATCTATGAGAAGTTTATAACACTAAAAGCTAAGACTTCTGGAAAAAAGCAAAGCTGGAGTCAGAGGCTGGTACCACGTTGAGCCCGAAACAAACAAAAGATAAACATGCCAACTGGAATGGTTGTCCGACACCGACTCCATATGAAGATGATAAGTTAGGTTTTATTATTCTTGGCCGATGTCTCCACATGCAACTTCTTTGATGGTTGTGCATGCCTAAAAAATAGTTTAAATAGAATATGTGTTAGCAAAGGGACATGTACAAACACTACTGGGGTTGTATATCAAATTCGCAATCCATTTGTTCATTCTAGAATATTTGAAATGGCCATGCTACTCGGATCGAACCACCTTCCGTACGGGATTTAAGCATATAAGAAAAATCAATGAAGAATCTCTATGAACGAGATAAAAGTTCCACAATTATAGCGCACAAGCGAGGAGCAGATTACTACCGGCACATAAACATTAGGATTTCGAAGAAATGCAAGTAAAAAATATATCGACTTCTGCTGTCGATATATTACATTGTAAGTTCATAAATTAGCCTATAACAATTTTAGTAATAAAGTAATTTGTCTACCGATATAAATTCATAATAACAAAATCTCAATAAAGTGCAGGTATAGGAAAAGAGTCCGCAAGCTACTCACACTCAGGAATCAAGAAAGCATGCAAAATATGCCGAAAAATTAGTGAAGTGTCTAAGTGGTAGATTATCATGTGTGCTAGAGAAACACAATAAAATCAGATCAAGTAATCTTGATAGCAGGTCAAAAACGGAGGTGCTAATCTAACGTATGCACCGACGAAAATATCTTACCTAATAAGCAATCAAAGAACACCCAGCACTTGTGTTTCGTTATATGGGAGTGGGCATTGAATTCACCCCTCTGCTCCCGGTCGTATTTCATCGAATAATAAGGTCATCGTGAATTTTTGCACCAAGGTAAATAATTGTAAATAGAAAACCAAGTCAAGTTGTCACAGAATCCACCGTAATAATATACTTTACTACTTCAGTTTCAGGAATAAAGTCTAGTAACTGTTTCGCCAAAATAGAATGCACAATAAACTTGAATAGAACAAACTCCTCTCTTTTTCTTTGGTCAGTCAGTAGCCTCACCTTGAATATTGTAGCAATACACCTAGAATGCACAAAACAGCACACTGAGATGGTTACATGCATAGCCCAATTTTGAGGTGCTCTGAAAATCATCTTGTGTAAAATAATTCCGTGCGCATATAATCAGGCTCCCTTTGTTCCCTCGCCGTCCCGATCAAAATAGTCTATAAATATTGTCACTGCCCATATACACTAACCACAATTTATTCATCTCCTCCGAAAGTCTCTCGCATTTATTTAGTTTCCGGCCTCTCTCACAGACTCACATCAACATGGCACTACCCACTGCCATTGTGTGATGACACTAACTGAAACCGTGTGTATTCATATTCCCATAATTTGAGAGGAGCATGAGAAATCGTCTATGAACACTCGACGAAAAATGATACTTGGAGTAATAGCTCCCCTTTCCTCACTCACATCACAGAGAACGGATATAATAGAAAAATAATAGTGCATTCGCCCCTGGACACTTTTGGGTGCATCAATAAGTCACAACAACTACATTAGAAAACTGTGTGCAAAACTACTACAGAATCTAGAAGGCTACATGATTGTGAGTAAAAAAAGAACCAAATATGAGAAATATGAGCCAAACCAATAGTTAGTTAGTTTTAGAGAAAACAAAGATGAGAGAATCGTTTAAACATAGCATTGAGTCACTTCGCATCTACCCTAGGAGCTGGCTATCACTATCAAATGGTCGAAATAAGACCAATTTAAAACTGATACTCGCGCTCAAAATAATTAAGGTAGAAACAAATACACTTTACTATATAAAATTAGAAGTTAATTTACCAGACCTCTATGAAAATGAGATCTTGAGGTCACTTGTCATGCACTAAACAGGACCAATAAGTAAACTACATGTGGACAAGTGGACAGTGGATACACCATTCAATACGAGACACATGAATAGCAGCAGATGATCTAAATACTTGGAGGAAGCCGACGATATGGTGGATTTCTCTCCTTCTCCGTAACCCTGACAGCAGAACAGAGTAGAGCACAGTAAACAGTTGAGATGTGAGGAGTAGGACAACAGGGGGTATATTAGTTAACAGCAAGTGACGTCGCCCTTAGTTAGATGCTGGTGCAACAGACATGGTTATCCAAGAAAACGAACCTTGGAGAAAATATAAAGGATGCACTTTAGTGTTGAAAGAGTAATCAATTTACATTAAAGCTTCAGACATCAACATAGCATTTTGTTAGTCAGCATTGAGCATTAAACGACCAAAAAAGGAATGAAGAACTTGTATAGCTGCAGTCTAGCGCTTAGTAATAAGAGGGAAAAAACACTTATGCGGCAACAAATATTCATGAATTTTGTCCTTCGATATAGACTGCGGGATTTGCAGTGGCGGAGCCAGCATATCAACTCTGTGTAGTCAGCTTGAAACTATGTAGTCAAATACACATATTTGTATAATTTTTAATTAAATTGTGCAATTTTCAGCTTATATTGCCAAAAAACTGTGTAGTCAATTGACTACACAGCTAAGGCGTGGCTCCGCCACTGAAGATTTGTACACAATATCTCGACTCGTGCAACAAAAAATATTTGGCCTGCAAAGCCTAGAAAGGAAGGTGCAAATGAGCACCTAACGAAGCATATCAAACTAACAAATGACACCAAGTGATCTACTGCACCAGCCTTCACCAATGACCCTACATCAGAGGAAGCTATTAAACTCAGTTAGCAGCAGGTATGCACAGTGTACTTGCATTGTCTGATCAACTAATTGCCGGAAATTAATAACTACAGGATCACAGTAGATCAATTTTAGATCTGAGGCTTCGACTTAGTCCTTTCCCCCTTCTCTCAAGTAGAGTTGACACCAAAATCTTGGCTATTTGTAAAATATATTAAAGGAGCTGACCATGTAAATGTTAACTGCACAAGTGGACTGATAAAAATAAAAAATGAGAGCATGCATACAAGACTGTAAAGTACTAATAGTGAAAGAAATGTCATCATGTATATACACCACAATAAAAATCAAACAACCATCACACTTTAAGGTTGGTCACTCGGTCAAACCCTAACTGCTGACGGGCACACAATATGAGTTGTAGCCAAGGAAAACCTCGGGAACCGTCACCTACTCCAGACCAAAGGCAATAGCCACACAATTGTTTAGAAGCGTACTTGCTACTAATGGATCATATGCTAGTTATTGGAATATGAATACATCTCTTCTAACTGAAAGCACTGGCTGCGAAGGAAACTTGATACAAAAGGTACAAAGAACTCTCGTTATATGTACGGAAAAGGAACTACTCTTTTATTCACAGTCCGGGCAAGATACAAAGGTCATGAACAATTTTATTTAGAGAAAATAGATACAAATAGGCAGAGCATGTGTGTATAGCATCTTTTCCAGCAATTAATATATACCCAAAAAAATCTCGTATTGTATTTCAGATGTTCAGCGTTATTCAGTTCTATCCTCATTTCACATGGAATGTTTTTTGTTTTGAGCTAACTCGATAATAAAAGTGAGAATGGAATATAAAAGAGTGGCCTTCAACTAAAACAAAAACAACCTGCACGAGACTTCAAAATCATATATCACAACCGATTCCTGAGAAAGTAGAAGAAACTCACCACGTTATCAACAAAATTAGCAAGCCCCCTAGAAATCTCCGCATTTTATGTTGGGAAAAGGTAAATTGAGGGAACACAGTGAGACCATTCCTTTAGCCATCAAGACCACTAGCTTAAAGTTCCATTGAAATTATTGAACTACAATCACAGTCAAGCACATGATAACAATTGGAGAAATAGATATAGATCTTTTCACTATTTAAGGGTAACATTCTCCACCCGGCAATGCTTATGGACAGAACCGGGCATCATCGAACACAAGTATGTTTCAGATTTCAGATTGATACACACTATTCTATTTTCTGCCCACAATAAAGGTGATATGAAAAGAAAGAATTTTGGAGACATGAACCAAGAGAGCACTCAGTTATGCATGAGCATACCAACTTCCTAAACTATTTTAATTTATAGGATCCAAAATATTACTTTTCAATGGCATATCACACAGACAACTCGCTAAAATAATAAGAGTAACTAGCAGAAGCCTACAATACACATCTTGTTGGTATCCAAGCTCACTATTGCAATATATCATGATTGTGTAGCTCTAGATGCAAGTACAACAAGTAAGAATATTAGTGTAATAGGTCGGCCCGTAAACGGAAAAGAGGCAATGCTGACCAAAATAAGAATGAAAGCACATGAGAACAAGGTAAAATCAATTCCTTACTTTCCCGGAAACGAGTACCATATAACTCTGATGCTCGACTGTAGGGTAAAAAGGAATATGAATAAAATTATATAGCATGTAGAAAAAACGTATTGAAGAGAATATCTTGAAATCGATATACAATTGGTGATCCATTTATTTGTTCGTAATAAAAGGAAGTAATAATACACATGACATCTTTCTTCCTATATATGATATTTATTTTAGATTAACATGCCTCAGCCCCATCCCATTTCCATTTAGAAAAAAAAATGATAGTCACAGCGTTGCCCTACAGCAGTAATAATACACATGACATCTTTATTCCTATATTATACATTTAACTCTGAATAGCCTACCATTCATCATTAAGCAGATAAAAAGAATGGAGACATGGGGTGTAGAAATACATATACCCGAAGGAGAGTTAAACGCAGCATCTACAAAAGGAACACCCTGAAACAAAATGAAGCCAGAGATGACTTTTAACCCAAATATGTATATATGGTGATCACGAGAAAAAAATCACCACTTAGGAGAAGAGAACATAAGATGAAAACGGGAAATAAATGAACATTTCTAGCTGTATGAGCCAAGAAAGTAGCGGCTAGCTGGCCAAATTGAAATAAATGAAAGGCGGCAAAAAAGGATTATTTTTTGAAAAGGAATATAGCAGCAGAATTCTCACTGTTTAGCTAGACCCAATCCAGCCTAGAGTACCAACCCATAATATATCTAAATGCACCAAATGTATCGTGCGGATATACAACAAAGAATCTGTAAAACTGGAGTGCCCAAATAAAAAATGACAGAGATGTAAAATAGTAGAAACCCTTCAAATCCTCACAAAGTCAAAAGGAATGTGTGTACCTGAAGTGATACCATAGCATTCAGTTTTAATTATAGATGACCAACTACATCCATTGATGGAACATCAATCTTGTATAACCCTTCACTCTACTATTCATGTCTTGTTTCCAATAATAGTCTTGCTCACACCATCAGGAAACCATTCAATATATCTTTGTAAAGAATCTTTAAGACTGCATAAAAATAGAAGTTATAGGACATGAACATAAAAACGTAGTTGTCACACACTGAATACCTAATTAGCGCTGAGTAAATGCAATTGCTTCTCTGTTTCATGAGATTTGTGTTCATTTGTGTCCAAAATCAACCGTACCAAGAAGAATGGTACTCCCTCCGATTCATATTAATTGACTTCAATATGGATGTATCTAGAACTAAAATGTGTCTAGATACATCCATATTATAGTCAATTAATATGAACCGGAGGGAGTAAAACAAATTACACTATGCAATAAATATTGGAGTTGCTAAACTGATAAACAATCTGGAAGTTAAATAACCTCATTCTGAATGTCGAATCACAATTACTGCAGATCCTTTGTGTACTTCTTATCTTCCCTTAGGTTCCACAAAGGGCAGAGGCCATGGACAACACGTACTACTCATTGTTTTCAATCTCCAGAGCCTAGATGTCACAATGCAAGCTGCCACGGCGGCGTCCAACAGCTGCTCCTCTTTGAGGTATCCATGCATCCGCACAGTGTAGGCTTGGGTGGCATGTTCTCCATCCAATGCTAAAAATGAAACAATCATCTATTAGCCACAATAATTAGTGTCTATTGTTTAACAAACCATCAAAAATCAGCCGTGTAGTTGACAAAACCCAAATTAGTAAGATGAACAAAACAGATAGCAACATTGAGGAAATCCAATTGCTAGGAAATAGTGACATAACTAACTGACCGGATCCGAATTCAGCTTACCTTGTGACATAAGTTGGACAAAAAAATCACTTCGGTACCATGCATCAGGCCATCCTAAGATCTAATCTCACATCGATCAAGATGAGATGTGGGGTGTCACGAGGCACATAGTGCGGCACCAATCACATGTTGTAATTAAGTATTGCTTCTTCTTCCCTTGTGACAGCCACCTATCTTCCGCAAAGAAGCTAGCAACAATCACTTCGGCTCCTTCACGTATCCGCCTACTCCACTCTCTTCTCCTTAAATAGCATATATAGTAATCGAGGACAGATCTCAAGGAAAAATCTCAGGACCTTGAAGAAATAAACAAGTAGTGGAAAAAAGACATGAATCACATGGGGAGAAGGAGATGATTCATGGATGGAGCACGAGGAAATTACCTAGGGTTTCGAGTTTTCTTGTCACCAACGACATGGAGATGAGGGAATCCCCTACGGCCACCCCATCTCCCCGACGAGCTCCACCTTTTCCCCTTCCCAAGCTGTTGAGAGAGAGAGAGAGCGAGCATCGAGTGTAGAGTGGAGATGCGGCGGGGGTAGCAGCGAGTAAGTGGAGGCGGTGCTTGATCTAGTCCAACACTCCATGTTTTTTACCTTGTTTGCGTCGGCCGAACGGGAGCTAGGGCAGCCGCCGGAGAGCACGGGTGGGTCGCGGCCGAGCGGGAGGTAGGGAAGCCGCCGGTGAGCGTGGGTGGGTCGCGGCCGAGCGGGAGGTAGGGCAGCCGCCGCGAGCGGCCTAGGTCGATTCCGGCTCTCCCGGGACGATTCCTTCGGCGAGGATGAATCCGACGACGATGATGTACTTCTCCCACACTCAGTCGGGCACGGGAAAGGAGGAGAGGCGGAGCCCGGAGGAAGCGCCGTGCGCGAGGAAAGGCGGGCGGGGAGAGAGGTGGAGAAGAGACCGGCGGGCTACGGGGATTGGGGTAGGGTTTCACCGGACGTCGCTGGTTTCGTCTCACCTTTTCCCCTCACGAGCCAACCAGATGGCGCCACGTGGACCAATAGCTGAAGACCGAGCAAGGCCACGCCCAGCCCGTGCGCGCCGGGTGGCCTGCGTGGATAGCTCCAAATAGCCCCATGGGGGTGCAGCAATTATACCTTTAGATTCCCAATTGCTGAACTGAACTGGAAGACTGAACCACACTGTCCTCGTCTACTCATGAGTCGTGACCGGAGATCAGTAACGATTAGCTGAGCTGTGATGACGTACGGAGGATGCCGAGGACGGGGGTGGAGACAAGCGGGTCGCGACCTGCGAGCCCCGGGCTGGCTTGCCTCCTTGTCCGTTGTCCCTTCCCATGGCCCCTAGGGCGAGCTGGCGATGGACGAATTTGTTGCGTTCCGCGTCCGTGCCCCTGGTCTGTCTGTCTGTCCGTCTCGGGAAGAAATTCAGTGCATCTCACGCGGACCGGCCGTGGTTGCTCGCCGTGTAGTGTATGTGCGAAAGATTCCGTACGTTTTTCGTGGTTGTCTCCTCTCGTCGTGTACGTGCATCAGCGCATCATTGCGTCGATCACCTTCGTCCAATTTCGCGTACCGACCACCGGCTCCTGAGTACTGGCACGATGCTGATATGATGCCCTTCTGTACTCGGCAGGCGCGCGATCGAAGATCGAAGCAACATACATACGCTTGCGCTGCGCCCGATAATTTTTTGATCAGATATTTTTCTTCAGACTAATAGCATCTCCAACCGCGTCCCCCAAAGCGTTCCCCAAACCGCGCCGGATTGAGCGTTTGGGGGACGTGTTTTGTTCGTGCCGTTTTTGGGGACGTCGCTCCCCAGCCGCGTCCCTCAAACGCCGCCCCAAATGAATTTTGGTGCATGAAATAAAGGTTTTCATTCAATTTTGATTATATATTACAAAGTTTGAATGAAAACGGCTAGATTTCATCTAAACCTACAATACTGACCGCCCGGCGGTGCGTTCGACGGCCCCGCCCCGTCGTCGCCTCCCCTACGCCGCAGCTCCTCCTACACGCGCCTCCTCTCCTTGCGTTCGGCGTTGGCCCGACGGCTCCGTTCCCGCCGCGTGTCCTCCTCCGCCCTCCCTCGCCGCGCCGCCCGGAGGGAGAGCTCGATGGCGCGTAGAATCTGCGCCTCTTCGCGGGCACGGGCGTTGTCCTGGAGCTTCTTCTCCGACTCGAAGGACTCGACGAGCGCGCGTTGCTGATCGGCCGTCTCGTCCGGGTGCGGCCCATCGTCGTCGGACCACTCGAACTCGTCGTCGTCGTCGTCCTCCACCTCGGTCTCCTCCGCCTCGGCCTCCTCCTCCTCCATTGGCGCATCGTCCTCCACGTCTGTTGGCGCCTCCATCATCGCCGCCGCCAACACATCGGCCTCCGCCGCCAACTGGTCCGCCCGCCTCCCCCAGATCGCCGCCAGCGCCGCCTCCCGCTGCCGACACTCCTCCGCCGCGCCTGCCGCCGGTGCTCGATCGACTCCCGCCGCCGGCGCTCGATCGACTCCCGCCGATCTCGATGCAGGCGCATCCCGCTCGCCGGCGCCGGCGCCGGCGCTCGTCGACCCACCGCCTGCTCCATCTCCGCCCGGTACGGCACCATCGCGCCTCATGTCTCGTCGAGGCGTCGGACGCCGCAACGGTGGCGTCCTCGCTGCTCTGCCACGCCGCTGCCGCCGTGGCCTCGCCGGCGAGCGGGGCCATGGGCGCGAACGCCGCCGGATCCGCCGCCGCGCCGCCTCCCGCTGCCGGCGGGCCTCGCTGCCGCATTGCCTCCCGCCGGCTGGCGACGGTGTGCACGCCATCGCTCTTCCCGGGCCGCCGCGAGGGGTCGGTGTCGACCTGCGTTTCCGGGACCGCAAGTGGAGGAGACGGCGGTGGAGGGAAGTGGCCGGCGCCGGGCGGTTCGCCATTGCTGCCGGTGGTGGAGGAGACGGCGGTGGAGCGACGAGGGTCGTGTTTGTTGCCGGCGGGGTGTGGTGGCTACCATTGAGCCGGGAGACCTTTTATAGACGCCGGCGTCGGGAAGAAAGCGCGGGAACAGGCGAGAAGAGGCGGGAAGATCGCGCGGGAACGGGCGGTGGCGTGCGAACGCCGGCGACGCGTGCAGGCTACGCAGCACCGACGAGACGTCTCGCCTGCCCCTCCGTCGCCATTAAGGCAAAGATGCCGCCGTGTGTCACTGCGCGCGAATAACTTCCGTCGTGAGGTAGGCGACGGATAGGTTAAAATTAACTGTGCCGCTGACGGGTCGGCCCCGCCACTCCCCGCCTCGCTTTTCGTTGTGTCCGGCGTGCCCGGAGCGTCCCCTATGTGACGGGGACGGGCTCGGGGCGCCGGACACCGTATGGGAGCGCGCCGACAAAAATGGGCTTTGGGAGACGCGGCTGGAACGGTTTTTTTGTCCGGCGCGCCCCAAATCCCTTTGGGGGACGCTTTGGGGGACGCGGCTGGAGATGCTCTAATGATGATTGTCCAGGGGATGCTAGCCAACAGAGACAGCACTTCTGCTTCGGTGCTCCTCCCCTGGAAAAATTCTGGACGCGTCAAACACAACAACGGTGGAGATTTTCTCATACATATGTTTGTAAGTGGAGACACGATCATAATTTTCGTGTAGGTCCACCGTCCGTACAGCCATGTACATGCCCATATGGCCTACGTTGTGTTATACATCGTCTTTGTATGTATCTATGGTCACGTACATGTGCCGAAATATAAATGTGCTATAAAGATCTTGCTCACATGACCTCTCTCTTTTCTTACGCGACGTACACATACTGTATCAATACAGACAGGTATACATAGGCTGGATATGGATTTCGGCGGACCAACATATGAAAAAAAAGACAACTATGACCATCCATCTTCTTTTAGGGGGGAGCACTGGAGCAGCTGCTGCTGCGGCTAGAAGCATGATCTCATCTAATGGCCTTGCAAATGAATAGTTGCTGATAGGTTGGCAATTATCGTTGAGAGGGCAATCATAGGGACTGAAAAATCAATTTGTACAAAGTGAGATTTTCCATTTTAGGAAAGCAAAAGACGAGGAGCAACATTATAAACAAAGAAAAATTGGTTGTGAAACTGGTTCTCTTCCTTTCCGGCATCTTGGGATGCCTATTCATCACACAAAACATAGAAACGCTAAATCGAATCCAATCGGGACATGGTCCACTAAGAAGCTCAGTTGGTGGCAGAGCAAGTTGCTTTCATATGGAGATCGACTTATTTTCATTAACTCTGTTCTGACAAGTATGCCGATGTTCAAGTTATCTTTTCTTAAGATACCTACATGGGTGATAAAAGAAATACTAAATTATTTTAGATCAAGACTCAGTTTTGGAAAATTGATGATACTAAAAAGATACATCGGCTTATGAAATGGATTCTAATTTTCCGACAAAAAAACATGGAGGTTGAGGAACTGATATACTTAAATTAAAAAAAAATTATTAAGTATATAGATTTTTAAACTTTTTTTAGAAAAGAATACGGTAGGGGAAGCCCCTTTATATATTGTTGAATAATAAGAACCCAATAAATTCTGCATCCCTCGTGACTTTAATCTGGACCGCTGGGTAATACATCTACTTCCCTAACCAAGTCGTTGGCTTTTTAAACTTCTAAATGAGGAATGGGTGTGGCGGGAGTTGTTGGATAACAAATTTCTTAACAACAAAACCATATCCCAAGTTCAGGCTAAACTCATCGACTCCTATTTTTAGAAAGGCCTCATGTGTGTCAGTGATGACATTTTCAGTGGAGTATTTTTTAAAAGTTTGAGATGGAAAGAGTACTAGGTTCTAGGAAGATATATACCTAGGGGTACAGCTCTAGCTAAACAATATCAGTCGTGATATAACATTGTGGAACACAAAAATGTTTTAATTGCCGATGTTTTATCACAAACTCCTCCAAATATTCGTTTTAGGAGAGGCTTAACTAGTAATAAGTGTACGCGATGGCTTGCACTTATGCTCAAGACTGATGGTGGTCTAGTTATCTGATCAACCTGATAGTTTTACGTGGGAGATTATGGCCACGGGTCAGTTGACAGTCAAGTCTATTTATGTGAACATGATGAGTGTACACTAGATTTGTTCAAACCTATATGTGGAAGTTAAAAATGACATTAAATAAAATCATGTGGTTCCTCGAGCATAAAGTGCTGTTCACAAAGGGATAATTTTCCTAAAATAAATTGGAAAGGATACAAAAATTGTTACTTCCGTGACTCATAGGAGACAACTGAGCATTTTTTCTTGCCTTTTCGCTAGTATTGTGTGGGGTATTATGTATATTGACTACAATATTTCACCTCTGACCAACATTATGAACATGTTTGACAATCGGTTGAATGTAGTTGATAAGAAAGGTAAGGCTGAAATACGCATTGGTGAACATGTAGAAACAACATTACCTTTTAACAAGATGAATGTTGCAAAAAAAATAAAAATTGCGGGATATCTTTTTGGTTACACATTGGATCCAACTATGGTCTTTTCTCCGTCGTCGTATCAGCAAGAGTGTACGACTATTGGTTGCAACATGCTGTTGATGGTTGCTCGGAATATCTAGAGTCTGGCTGGCTGGTGACATACTAGTTGATTTCAGAATGGATAGTTACTACATGCTTTGCTTTTTGCTACTTTTTTTTGGTGGTTGATATATGTATCGACCGAGCTGTAACATACTGATATTTGAACTTCCTTATCTCCATTTTAAAAAACGACTGGCCATAATGCTAGCTGTTGACACAGTAGAGGGTTTGGCATTGCTAGGAGCAGGTGGCATGGGCAGGACTCACAAAATCGGGAACCCCGTACTAGCAACGGACAATTTAAGCTGCCGTATTGACCCATGCACTGCGGGTTGCCCCGGCCGCAATGCACGGGCGGGCGCGCATGCGAGACGAACAGGCCCGCTCTCTCTCTCACGTTCCCATCCAACCACAACTGGCTGTCGTCCATGGCGTATTGCCGTTTCGCCCCCAAGCTCCAGTCCCCACCGGTCCACTCCCAACCGAAGCGTCGCACGCCCGATCTATCCGCTGACACTCTGCATGGGTCTGATCGAGGTAGACGCCGACGCCGGCACGAGTACGTGCTCCAGCTTGTTGTACGCGTGAGGTCGCGCTGGATGGTCGAGTTGCAGCTGTACTCGTACGTACGAGAAGAAGAACGGAGAGAAAACATACGGAAGAACACACAGTATACAGATCACAAACTCACTCACGTACAAGAATAAACTGGTGGTAAGTCCAATCCAACGCTACCTTCCCTGCCAACTAGCTCGAATGGCAAATCAAATGATAAGATCGAAGAGTAGCAGTATATTCACGTCATCACGTGGCACGTTTACACGCGCCATGCTGATGGTGATGGCGAGTGGTGGTGGCGCGGAGGGGTCCTCGGCACGGGCGGCCTTGCAGGAGACGGCTCGCGGCGGGTCGGGACGGTGGCGGTTGCGGTGGAGAGGACGACTGGGTCGTCAACGGAGGCGGCGAACACGGCGTCCCAGATCTCGGTGAACGCGCGGAGGATGACGTCGTGGTGGTGCGGCGCGTTGAGGTTGAGGAAGCGCCGGAGCATCTCGCGCAGCTCCTCGCCGGCCACCATCCCGTGCTCCACGATCATCTGCACCATCGACTGCCGGAAGTCGCCCAGCGGGTCCTCCGACTGCTTCACCACCGCCACGCTGCCGTCCAGCCCCACCTCCACGCGGCCGTCCAGCCCCGACACCTGGACGATGTCACCGGCGCGGTGGTAGGCTTTAGCGCCCTTGGTCGAGTCGCCGCCGCTCTTCGTGGTCACCTTCCTGGCCTCCCGCGGCGGCGTGGAGGGTTTCTTGTCCACGCGGTCCTGCGGCGGCGTCGGGAGTTTCTTGTCGACGCGGCCCTGCGGCGGCGTCGGGAGTTTCTTGTCGACGCGGCCCTGCAGCGGCGGCGAGAGCTTCTTCTCGCGGTGGCTCTTCCGGCCCCACGACGCGACGCTCTGCTCCAGCTCGCTGAGCTCGCGCAGTAGGCCGGAGAAGCTCTGCGTGGCTGCTGCCGAGCTGTCCATCTTGAAGGGGCCGCCGTCGTCGATGCAACCGAACTCTGCCACGGCGTCCTCCCAGACGAAAGACGACGACGAAGCGGAGGTCAGCGTGTCCGTCGTGGTCGACGCCGACGGGTTCGTCGACCTCGCGCCCCCGCGCCGCGTCTCGGTCGTCGTCGACGTACCAGCGCCGGACGGCGACGGCGAGGCGGAAACGGACACGCTCTTGGCGTCCTTGCAGCCGCACCCAAGCGCGAACCCCACGCCGCCGTGGCGCCTCTTGACCGAAATGCCAGGGCTCAACATTCCTTCTGTTCTTGTCCTTCGGGAGTGTGAGCGTGCTATGGCACTACCCGCACGGGGCTCGTGAGTTGTGACTTGTGAGTGAACCTAGCACTAGCAGTACGCTTTCGACTGGTTTCTCCCGTTAGCTGGATTTTATATAGAACGATGAAGCGAGCATCGCTCAGCAAGCAAGCTGCGTGTTCACAACTTCACATGGTACAGTAGTATTGGATCCAACTTAATTGCCATCCACCCATTAATAATGTCTCAGATGATGGCGATGTAAAAACTAACTTTTGTATCACTTAGGACAAAAAGAAAATAGTCCCAAAAGGAGTTACTCCCTCCGATTCATATTAATTGACTCCAATATGGATGTATCTAGAACTAAAATATGTCTAGATACATCCATATTAGAGTCAATTAATATGAACCGGAGGGAGTAGATGATTAGAGTATCATTGGAAGATATTGATGCGGATAATAATTTCATGCTCAACTACTATGTTGAGTATCCGATGTATCCCGAGATATCTTTTTGCCACCGGTTCCATATGTCTATCCAAAGTAGGTTACATTTGTGAAACCACTTCAAAACCCCCACGAAAAGAAAGAACTCCAATTCCGTAATGCTCAAGCGGAGGTTAGGAAAGATGTGGAGCGAGCATTTAGGACTTTGCAAGCCCAATCTAGGATTAACAAATCATTTCGCACATCATGATTGATTGCGTGATCATGCATGACATGATCATTGATAATGAGTGTGACAAGAATGAGGTCCATGGCATCTACGACTTGATGGGTCGACTGGTGCGGCGGCATAGAGGCAGAGACCGAGTCATTTTGTTGTTTCGATGAATTCAATGTTGTTTTTGTTTTGATTCGTGTGCTACTTGATGGATCATTTGATGAACTATTTATATTATGATGTAATAGTTAAGTACTATTTGTGTTCTATTTGGATTTATTTGAGATGAAGTTTCATACTCCCTCTGTTCCTACATATAAGTCATATAGTTATTGAGAAAAAATCCAGAATATAAGGTTTATTGCGTTGCCCCACTTGTATGGATAATATTTTTAGAGATTTGATTAGTTTTCCTTAGTTTACGCAAAGTCCTCTATTATCTCACGTCAATTGCCTAGGGTTAATTCCAGCCAAATGTGTGTTCCTTAATTTCCGTGCCATAAATTATATGGCTTATATTTAGGAACGGGGTGAGTATTATTTGTTTCATATATGTATGCAATTATGGAGGTAGTTGTGCGGTAGTATTGCCCTATTTTGAATCATTTTGTGCAGCAACATACCCTATTTCGCGGCATCTTGTAAAACAAAAACTGCACGGTATGTTCTGGGTTTTTCTCATGTATAGTTCATAGTGCAATTTTCTTTGGTGTCCTATTATATAGTATCTGTTAGAGATGCTCTAATTTCTGTATTATTTAACCATGAAAAAACGAAGAAGATGAGTAAATGAATCAAGGCCGTCAGGTGCCAAATCCAACAGATCGATTGTCTCAGCACACACCACGTAACCATCAAACGGTTGATTCCCCTAAAACAGAAAGCCACAACACGTGTATACACCTAGGGCTAGTTTGGTTCCTCGCGAGGTCATTTCTCGCTTCCACTAGGCCAAGTTTTGCGTGTTTAGTTCCCCACAACGAAATTTTTTCCCTGCATAGCACGGTTCTTACCATAGCAGCTAAGGGTGTGTTTGGTAGCTTGGTCCAACCTAGATATTCTCAACCCAACCTAGCCCAACCAACTATTTGTTGTTTGTTAGCTCGACTCGGTCCAACTCAGCACTGCCGATCTGATACGAAAACGAGCTCTCAGCCAGACTGAGTTGAGAAGCTCAAATCGAGCTTCACAACTCGACCAGGCTGAGCTCATACCCGCAAAATACTGTAGCAGGCACCCGCGCGTCCACCCAGACCCTCCACCCCCACGTTTTCTCTCCTCATTTTCCCCCACCAGCTCCTCTCGCTCTGACCCCCACTTCTCCATGCCTCGGCCGACCGCTCCTCCTCCAAGCCTGGACGTCGGCGAACTCCTCCTCCTCGACGCCTGGACGCCGGCGAACTCCCTCCTCCACGCCTCGACGCGTCAGCCAACTGCTCCTCCCGGACGCGCCGGCCAAGCTCGACCATACGGGCCACAGGCTCCTCCACCGAGCTCGACGGGCTCGTCCGCGCCTCACCGCAGTTGCCTCGACGGACGCGCGTCGCCATAGTTGGCTCGCCGAACTGCCTCGCCGTCGCTCCCTCGCCTGAGCTTCTCGACTGAGCTCGACCAGGCGGGTTCCTCCGCCCCAAGCTCCTCCACCGAGCTCGCCCAGACGGGGTCGTTCGCGCCTCGCCGCAGCTTCCTCGCCCGACGCGCGTCGCAGGAGCTCCCTCGCCGGAGTTGCCTCACCGGAGCTATAGGACCCGATTGCGTTTTTAGGGACCCGATTGCTTTTGTTTTCTGTTTACAGGGATCCGATGCCTTTTTTATTTTATCTACAGGGATGCGATTGTGTTTCATTTTGGTATGCAGGGGCTTTGTGCAAATTTTCAACCCCTCAGCTAGCCTCACCACACACAACCAACCAAACAAGAGACACACTCGGCATGTCTTCTTTGGCCTGAGCCAACAAACACGTAAGAAAATCTGAGCTCAACCAAGGTGGAGTCAGCTTGTATGAGGGCAGATTGCAATTCTCAATTGACCCGGGCTACCAAACACACCCTAAAAGTGGCCCATGAGAAACTCGATTCGAGCTTTCCCACACCTCGGGCGCTGCATAGGCAAAAAGTGAACCCTTCATGGCTCTACGCATGTGAGCATATATACATAACCTTGCCTCTAATTTACTTCAAATCAGTTCTCTTCTTATCTACATAACGGTGCTTTGATTCACTATGAGGTCTAAATGAAAATAATGTGTCTCAACATTGCGAGTCAATTCCCGCAACCAGTTCCTGGTGTCGTCAGTTTTTTGAGTGTCTAATTCGTGTTCATATTTAGAGTTTTTTTGGGGCGAATTTGGCAAATTTATCTCACGCGGTGGATCAGTTTAAATTTCCTTCGATCAGTAACTTTATCTCACCGATTGGCACAACTTCTGCTCATAAGTTTTTGATTTTTAACATCTGAAGACAAGTATATCTACATCCCCTAATACACCGTACAAAGATTTAGATCTTCTCGTGTACGAATGTTAAAGCCGAAAACTTTAAACACAGAAGTTCTGTGAAACTATGAGATGAACCTACTTCTCGAAGGAAATTCCAAATGGTCGACCGTGTGCGACGAATTTGACAAAGTTTGTGTAAAAAATCTTGAAATAAACACGAAAAAGAGCTTGAAACATAGATGAAACCCAAAAACCGGTCATTGGAATGGAACCACAACGTCGAGCCGCATATTTTTCATGTAGACCTTATCTTGAATCGAAGCATGGGTAGGTAGATTAGAGGATATTAAGATTGAACCAGTTTACTAAAACACAACAGATCTCAACGTGTATGTAACCAATATTAATTTTAACAGTTGGTTCAAATATATCATCTAGCTTGGTAGAAAGTTTTTTAGATAATTTCTCATAATCATTTTCTAGCTCACGCACCTTCATCACAACTTGATGAATAAATTGTTTGTACATGGCTTCATTACCTTCCTAAATACCTGGGTTTTTGAAGGTGATCACTTTAACAAGATCCTTCATGGTGTAATCCAGAGATGGATCATTGCTATAGTCCAATTATTCAGGTTCTTCACCTTTCTCCATTCTCAACATCTTTAGATCTTCAACATGAATTGGTCTAGGTTTCCAGCAAATCTTGCAAGTATGAGAGTTTGAGTCTTAGCTATCTTTCACAGTTGTACCTCCATAGCTTTGGTTCTCCCTTGTAAAGCCTGCACATCTTTCTTAAGTGTTATAGCTTGGTTAGACAACTTATTAATAATATTATCATGGTTCTTCGTGATATTCATTAAGATATTATTTTGCTCAGTTTGAGATTGCATAAAATATTTAAAAGTATTTTCTAGCACAGAGAGATTACCTCCCATAATAATAATATTATTAGGAGCACCTGCATGGTTAGGATATTCTTCTGAAAATTTGAGCCATAGTTTTGACTCTTGCATGCATGATTATAAGGATTTCTAGTAATAAAATTTACATCCTCTAAAGTAGTGTTGGTGATGGCATTAACTTGGGCTTCTTCTTTTTCCTTAATTAAAGTGATAAACTCATCTACCTTTGCGGTAAGTTATTCATTCATCTCCTTATTAATTGAGTTTAACCTTTTTTTGAAGAGGATCTTTCTACATGCCATTGGGCATGGTTATTTTGCATGTCATCCAGGAGTTTTGTGGCAACATCAACTTGTTTGTCCATGGATGTTCCTCCTGCAACAATGTCAAGCATAAATTTAGACATTAGATTTAAAGAATTATAAAATAAATGAAGAATTAACCACTCTTTAATCACATGGTTGGAACATGTTATAACAGATTCCTTCAAGCGCTAGTGGCTCGTGTTATTCTTGTCTAAAATTTATGATATTAGATCTGAGCTTCATAGTTTTAGCTGGAGGGAAAAGTTTAGACAGAATAGTATTAATACATTCCTCCCATAAAGTAGTAGTGCCCTTGGGAAAAGCTAGCAGCCAATTTTTAGTCTTTCCTTTTAGTGAGAAAGGAAATAAAACGTAGCTTGTTTACATCTTGTTCAACATTTTTAATTCGCATCATGGCACATATTTTAGTACGTGAAAGTCTTTAGATGCATACCTGCATCCTCATTAGTTGAGCCTTCAAATTGGTTCAGTTGAACTAAAGTTAAAGAGTGCGGCTTCATCTCATAATTTGCAGCAGTAATAACATGATGAGTAATAGAGCACGTAAATATTCATCATTATGCGTAGCAGGTCCAAGCTTCTTTTGTGCCATGGTTCCTATTTGTTATTAGATTTTTAATAGCAAATAAAGTAAGACTAACAATAAGAAAATCTTAACTATTTTTGGGTTTTCAATGAGTAACAAAAACTATACAAACAATAGGAAATAAATTTAAAAAAAAACTAATTAGCGAGGTCTCCAATGACCTCACCAGGATACCGAAATTTCTTCCCCGGCAACAGCTCCCGAAAAGGATTGATAGCTTCGATCCGAGATAGCGGTTGTAGTATAGTTATTTTTTCTAGAAGACCTAGGTTTATATCGATCCTTCGGAACCGATTGCCATGGTGATTTACTCAAGCAAGACCTTTTTAACTTGTAGAATCTTTGTCTCACCGGACCTTCGAGTTTACTTTGGGTTTGTGAATCAATGGATGTTCGAAGATAAGCCAGGGCTAAGGTTTCACCTGCAGCTGTGCATACATGAATGTGATAAAAAGATAATAATAAGCATAGTTATGCATAACACATTTGGATTAGATTCTTGTAGGCTCGATGTGTCCTTATATACTATAGGCTCAGCCACCCACGTCAACTATAGACTATATATTGTCCAACCCCATCACTCCAGTCGAGTTTGTTATGTAAGATTATTAAGTGCTAAGCACATATCAGAGCATTATGATTAGTGATGTCACTGTTATTCTCTAATGGAACTCAAACTACTACCGTACTCCCCTACTGTCACTGGGTTTATTATGAAGCTGCAGACCACCACTCATCTCACCTCATTACATTTATCAATCATCGGGGTCTTGGGTACCTGACAAGTCCAAGATTGAGGTAGAAGATAAGATACAATCATACCAATCTTATATTTAATTAAAGCAAAACACCCATGTAAAGTTGGATGCACATAACGTTGCAAGAGTAGGCCTCATCCCTCAGCCCATGAGGACTACTCACACATGATAAGGTTAACAATCATAAACGTTGTATATAAAATCTTAAGATCAATACCAAATATTCTTACAATGCCATCAATTGTGATGAGATCAAGAATATAAGTAGAACCTATGGCTATGGAGAGGGGGAGGATGGAGATGGTGATGGAGATGGCGGTGTAGTAGCGGTTACCCTCTCCTCAAATATTATTATGGAAATGGATATTAGGTGGCTTGTTTATGTCGTCTCTCCCTCGTTTGTTTATGTCGTCTCTCCCTCGTTTGCGGTGCCTGTGTTGCCAATTATATATAGGACCCTTCACGAAAGTTGCTCCGTTTAACAAGGTAAATGTTGTGTCACCTGTTACGGGCGGGCTACCGCTGTACAAGTGCTCGCCAAACTCTGAGATGCATTAACTACCCTTGATTTTATCCAAAAAAATGTCCATATCCGCACAAGGAGAAATAAAAGAAAGGATTTGCACATGCAATACTTAGTCATTAGTGGTAAGTTGAGAGATATATTTCATAAATTATTTGACTATCCATCATACATGAACAAGATTAAGGAAGAGTGAGCGGAAGCAACCTCAGATACCCCACGTGCAAGGTTGCATCACTGGAGTAGAGAACACAAGTGGCTCCATGGAAACGTCGATTCGACCGTGCCTCCAGGGCATGGGTAGGAGGTGCTTTAAAGAGCAAGCGGGCGACGATGTGGAGGCCTACCAAGCAACCATTACGTGCCGACTATGTCTCCCCAAAGCCTGACTGGAGGGCATGCAGCTACCAAACAAGCTCATAATGTGTGAGCTACGCTTTGTTCATGTCGTCTCAATTTTCCAAGTTGCTAGTAGCGTCTAGCACTAAGACGGCCCCGCGGAGATGTACCAAAGACACCTATTTTGGCACCGCCGGCTCACCGGCAGTCTAGGTTGAAAGATCGTTTCTCCCTAAGTGGTTTTGGGTGTTTAATAAAAAAAATCATTGTGATCATACAGTGTGTTTAAGCATTAAAGGTGCATGTGACAAATATCACAAGACAGTGATCAACCAATCAAAAGTAATAAGATTGAAGAAGGTGTCCAACGTTTTTCAATTGTTTGAGTCGTAGGAAAGTCATACTAGTGTCGTACAATGAAAGGTACGGGTGAAATCAAATCATGTACACAAAATATACGTTGCAACCACTAAACCTTCCTTAATTTGGTTCGAGAGTACCCAGTTATTGCTTTCATCTTGGATGGAAGCTCCAGATCTGGGTGTCTACACCGAGTGTAAACATTTGTTGTATTTTATTGGCGTTGCATCCAAATGTTGCTGGTCCGAAAGTTCGACCGGAATCTAGTCTAGAAGTTGCAACGGCTAGATTTTGAGGGGGCAAATAAAAGACCTCCTTCTTCGTTAAGAGGAGGTTGCGAGTTTCACACTCTCTCTCCACCATTAGTACAAGCTCCAATTTTCCTAGACCTATCTCCCTATCATACAAATCCTCAAGGCTTAGATATACGCTTTTACTAAAGGATTTTTTTCCTCTGTCTATTGTGAGACTTTGTTACTCTTGCATTTTTTAACCTACCGAAGAACTCAATTTTGATGATGTAAAACTTCACGGTCCTTTAACTGAGTGGTCAAGGTTGGCTTAAAGTTTGTCTCCAAGAGATGCAGCAGCATGGTTTGCACAGGAAGATCGGCATGTGGGTCCAGCGCATAGCGATGTACAGGTCATGAGTAGAAGAGGGCAGTTTGTTTAAGTCTTCAAGTTTGAGTTAGTAATAGAGAATTCAGAATATCTGTACTAACAGATATAAGATGCATGGCATGGACCGTTCATCATGGCTTTGGGCCTCTGGCATCCTGGATCGACCATGCGGCCAAGTAAATTAAAGGAATTTAATTTTTTTTTCCTTCGGTCTATTGTGAGCCTTTGTTGCTCTTGGGTTTTTGAGAACCTGCCGAAGAAGTCATCCTCCAAGCTCAAGCTCAATTTTCATGGTGTAAAACTTCATGGTTATGTTGAGAGCCTTTAGCTGAGTGATCAAGGTTGGCTTAAACTTTGGGGAAGTTTGGTAGGCTGCATGAGATTCATGGCTCACTACGCTAGCGAGATGCGACTTCCATCTCGTTTCGGACGAGCTCCCGAATCGCACATCGTTTGATAGGCTAGGTTGGATCGGGTGGCACCCAAGTGACACTTTGATTGGTTGGTCGCATGGTTTTCGTAGCCTCACCTATATAGCAACATGGTGACCTTACCTCACCTATCACAAGACCACCATGGCACCGCCGTTCACAAACTTTGGCACGTCGACGATGGCACCGCCAGTCACGCCGGTCAAAAGCATCACCACATCGCCGACCACGAAGACTAAGACCACCATGACACCATCGGTGACGCCAGCCACAAGCATGGGCACGTCATCGACCACGAAGACGGACACCATCATGACACCGTCGATCACGCCGGTCACAAGCATCACCATGTCGCCGACCACGAAGATGAACACCACCAAGACATCGCCGGTCACGCTGGTTGATACGTCTCCGACGTATCGATAATTTCTTATGTTCCATGCCACATTATTGATGATATCTACATGTTTTATACACATTATATGTCGTATTTATGCATTTTCCGGCACTAACCTATTAACGAGATGCCGAAGAGCCAGTTGTTGTTTTCTGCTGTTTTTGGTTTCAGAAATCCTACAAAAGAAATATTCTTGGAATTGGACGAAATCAACGCCCAGGGTCCTATTTTGCCACGAAGCTTCCAGAAAACCGAAGAGAAGACGAAGTGGGGCCACGGGGCGCCGCCACACTAGGGCGGCGCGGCCCAGGAGGGGCCCGCGCGGCCCTGCTGTGTGGGGCCCCCGTGACCCCTCCGACTCCGCCCTTCCGCCTACTTAAGGTCTTCATCGCGAAACCCCCAGTACCGAGAGCCACGATACGGAAAACCTTACTGAGACGCCGCCGCCGCCAATCCCATCTCGGGGGATTCTGGAGATCACCTCCGGCACCCTGCCGGAGAGGGGAATCATCTCCCGGAGGACTCTTCACCGCCATGGTCGCCTCCGGAGTGATGAGTGAGTAGTTCACCCCTGGACTATGGGTCCATAGCAGTAGCTAGATGGTCGTCTTCTCCTCATGTGCTTCATTGTCGGATCTTGTGAGCTGCCTAACATGATCAAAATCATCTATCTGTAATTCTACATGTTGTGTTTGTCGGGATCCGATGGATAGAGAATACTATGTTATGTTGATTATCAATCTATTACCTATGTGTTGTTTATGATCTTGCATGCTCTCCGTTATTAGTAGAGGCTCTGGCCAAGTTTTTGCTCTTAACTCCAAGAGGGAGTATTTATGCTCGATAGTGGGTTCATGCCTCCATTAAATGCGGGACGTTGATAGAAAGTTCTAAGGTTGTGGATGTGTTGTTGCCACTAGGGATAAAACATTGATGCTATGTCCGAGGATGTAGTTATTGATTACATTACGCACCATACTTAATGCAATTGTCTCGTTGTTTTGCAACTTAATACTGGAAGGGGTTCGGATGATAACCTCGAAGGTGGACTTTTAGGCATAGATGCATGCTCGGATAGCGGTCTATGTACTTTGTCGTAATGCCCAATTAAATCTCACAATATTCATCATATCATGTATGTGCATTGTTATGCTCTCTTTATTTGTCAATTGCTCGACTCGTAATTTGTTCACCCAACATGCTATTCATCTTATGGGAGAGACACCTCTAGTGAACCGTGGACCCCGGTCCATTCTTTTACATCGAATACAATCTACTCGCAATACTTGTTCTCATCTGTTTTCCGCAAACAATCATCATCCACACTATACATCTAATCCTTTGTTACAGCAAGCCGGTGAGATTGACAACCTCACTGTTTCGTTGGGGCAAAGTACTTTGGTTGTGTTGTGCAGGTTCCACGTTGGCGCCGGAATTCCTGGTGTTGCGCCGCACTACATCTCGCCGCCATCAACCTTCAACGTGCTTCTTGGCTCCTCCTGGTTCGATAAACCTTGGTTTCTTTATGAGGAAAAACTTGCCACTGTACGCATCACACCTTCCTCTTGGGGTTCCCAACGGACGCGTGCTGTACGCGTATCAAGACTGTTTTCTGGCGCCGTTGCCGGGGAGATCAAGACACGCTGCAAGGGGAGTTTCCACAATCCAATCTCTTTACTTTGTTTTTATCTTGCTTTATTTTATTTACTACTTTGTTTGCTGCACTTATATCAAAACACAAAAAATTTAGTTGCTAGCTTTACTTTATTTACTGTCTTGCACTCTATATCAAAAACACAAAAAAATTAGTTACTTGCATTTATTTTATCTAGTTTGCTTTATTTAGTACTGCTAAAATGGCTACTCCTGAAAATACTAAGTTGTGTGACTTCACAACCACAAATAATAATGATTTCTTATGCACACCCATTGCTCCACTCGCTACTACAGCGAGAATTCTTTGAAATTAAACCTCGCTTTATCGAATCTTGTTATGCGAGAGCAATTTTCCGGTGTTAGTTCCGATGATGCTCGCTGCCCATCTCAATAATTTTGTTGAATTGTGTGAAATGCAAAAGTATAAAGAGGTAGATGGTGACATTATAAGATGAAAATTGTTTCCTTTCTCATTAAGAGGAAGAGCTAAAGATTGGTTGCTATCTCGCCTAAGAATAGTATTGATTCATGGACTAAATGCAAGGATGCTTTTATTGGTAGATATTATCCCCTGCTAAAATTATATCTTTGAGAAGTAGCATAATGAATTTCAAGCAATTAGATAATGAACATGTTGCACAAGCTTGGGAAAGAATGAAATCTTTGGTTAAAAATTGCCCAACCCATGGACTCGACTACTTGGATGATCATCCAAACCTTTTATGCAGGATCGAACTTTTCTTCGCGGAACCTATTGGATTCAGCTGCTGGAGGTACCTTTATGTCCATCACTCTTGGTGAAGCAACAAAGCTCCTTGATAATATGATGATTAATTACTCTGAATGGCACACGGAAAGAGCTCCACAAGGTAAGAAGGTAAATTCTGTCGAAGAAACCTCTTCCTTGAATGATAAGATTGATGCTATTATGTCTATGCTTGTGAATAATAGGACTAATGTTGATCCTAATAATGTTCCGTTAGCTTCATTGGTTGCCCAAGAAGAACATGTTGATGTAAACTTCATTAAAAATAATAATTTCAACAACAATGCTTATCGGAACAATTCTAGTAATAACTATAGGCCATATCCTTATAATAATGGTAACGGTGAAAGTGCATGGAACCCCCATGTGTGGTTTTGGTAATTAATGACAATCCCTATGGACTAATGTTTGCATTGAGTTATATTTGTAGGAGTTGTCCATAGGCAATTCTTGAACCATATGTTGGCTTCAAGGTTGCAATAAGAAGAAATTGATGAAGGATATCAAGTGTCAAGTATGTCTTGAAGATGAAGATGTAGCGAGCCCTCAAGTTACTTCAAGACATCAACATGATGAAGAATGAAGAAATGTAGTGCAAGTTCAAGATGAGCCAACTCGAAGAGTTCATAAGCTTGAAGCTTGCCATGGAGAAATGATGTGCAAGTTCAAGATGAGCCATCTCGAAGAGATCCTTTGCTTGAGTCTTGCCATCCATATGATGATCATGGATATGTGAAGATGCGCCGAAGAAGAAGCTCTCCCATGGTGGATTATGGGGGAGCAATCCACATGGTGGTCATGGTTATGCGAAGATGCGCCGGAGAAGAAGCTCTCCCATGGTGGTTTATGGGGGAGCAATCTACAAGACTTCGTCAAGCAAGCACAAGCAAGAAATGCGTTCCATCTTGTTGAGGTCAAGATCGTCGTCATCAAGCTCAAGTGGAATACGCAAGTATAAGGTTTGCTCTTGATAGGGTTTCTTTCTCACCGGTCTCATAGTGTAGTTGGAGACCGGTTTATAGTTTAGTTGCCGTACTATCAAGAGGGCTCTCGAGTGAGTAACTCGATCGTATCGTTCGGAGAGAGCTCAAACCTTTGCATCCTTGCATCATCTTTCTTGGTTGTCATTTGGACCTTATCCATGTGATGTTTTAGAGCTTGTGCTTATTCTCATGACAAGCTCTAGTTCATCGAAAACGGATTTCGCATAGATCACTTGTTGCGTTTTCGAGTTTGGTTCATCATCTTTCTTGGTTGTCATTTGGATCTTATCCATGTGATGATTTAGAGCTTGTGCTTATTCTCATGACAAGCTCTAGTTCATCAAGAATGATTTTTGCACGGGCAACTTGTTACATTTTCGAGATTGGAGGTTTTACCGGTATGTCTCTTTTAGATAGGTCAAACCTTTCATCATTTGTTTCTATCCTCCCTTGTTGGACTATGATGGTTTCCTGCATGATCTTGTAGAGCTTGTTCCTAGCTTCAAAACAAGCCCAAGATCACCAAAATCGAAGTCCGGATGCTAAAGTTATGCCCGTT
>NC_061509.1:210407632-210421765 GCF_022539505.1 Lolium rigidum
TTGTTTGCAGAGAAAACAGTAAAACAAGTATTGCAGCAAATTTGTATTTCAGTATTAAAGAATGAACCGGGGTCCACAGTTCACTAGAGGTGTCTCTCCCATAAGATAAAAGCATGTTGGGTGAACAAATTACAGTCGGGCAATTGACAAATAGAGAGAGCATAACAATGCACATACATGTCATGATAAGTATAGTGAGATTTAATTGGGCATTACGACAAAGTACATAGACCGCCATCCAATCGCATCTATGCCTAAAAAGTCCACCTTCGAGGTTATCATCCGAACCCCTTCCGGTATTAAGTTGCAAAGCAACATACAATTGCATTAAGTATGGTGCGTAATGTAATCAACAACTACATCCTCGGACATAGCGCCAATGTTTTATCCCTAGTGGCAACGAGCACAACACAACCTTAGAACTTTCTCATCACTTGTCCTGGTGTCAATGCGAGCATGAACCCACTATCGAGCATAAATACTCCCTCTTGGAGTTAAGAGCAAAAACTTGGCCAAAGCCTCTACTAATAACGGAGAGCATGCAAGATCATAAACAACACATATGTAATAACTTGATAATTAACATAACATGGTATTCTCTATCCATCGGATCCCGACAAACACAACATATAGAATTACAGATAGATGATCTTGATCATGTTAGGCAGCTCACAAGATCCAACAATGAAGCACAATGAGGAGAAGACAACCATCTAGCTACTGCTATGGACCCATAGTCCAGGGGTGAACTACTCACTCATCACTTCGGAGGCGATCATGGCGGTGTAGAGTCCTCCGGGAGATGAATCCCCTCTCCGGCAGGGTGCCGGAGGAGATCTCCAGATTCCCCCGAGATGGGATTGGCGGCGGCGGCGTCTCAGTAAGGTTTTTCGTATCGTGGTTTTTCGCATCAGGGGTTTCGCGACGGAGGATTTAAGTAGGCGGAAGGGCAGAGTCGGAGGGCTAACGAGGGGCCCACACCATAGGGCGGCGCGGGCCCCCCTCTGCCCGCGCGGCCCTATGGTGGCGGCGCCTCGTCGCCCCACTTCGTATCCCTTTCGGTCTTATGGAAGGTTCGTGGCAAAATAGGACCCTGGGTCTTGATTTCGTCCAATTCCGAGAGTATTTCGTTACTAGGATTTCTGAAACCAAAAACAGCAGAAAACAGCAACTGGCTCTTCGGCATCTTGTTAATGGGTTAGTTCCAGAAAATGCACGAATATGACATAAAGTGTGCATAAAACATGTAGGTATCATCAATAATATGGCATGGAACATAAGAAATTATCGATACGTCGGAGGCGTATCAGCATCCCCAAGCTTAGTTCTGCTCGTCCCGAGCAGGTAAAACGATAACAAAAGATAATTTCTGAAGTGACATGCCATCATAACCTTGATCATACTATTTGTAAACATATGTAATGAATGCAGCGATCAAAACAATGGTAATGACATGAGTAAACAAGTGAATCATAAAGCAAAGACTTTTCATGAATAGTACTTCAAGACAAGCATCAATAAGTCTTGCATAAGAGTTAACTCATAAAGCAATAAATCAAAGTAAAGGTATTGAAGCAACACAAAGGAAGATTAAGTTTCAGCGGTTGCTTTCAACTTGTAACATGTATATCTCATGGATAATTGTCAACATAGAGTAATATAACAAGTACAATATGCAAGTATGTAGGAATCAATGCACAGTTCACACAAGCGTTTGCTTCTTGAGGTGGAGAGAGATAGGTGAACTGACTCAACATAAAAGTAAAAAAAATGGTCCTTCAAAGAGGAAAGCATCGATTGCTATATTTGTGCTAGAGCTTTTATTTTGAAAACATGAAACAATTTTGTCAACGGTAGTAATAAAGCATATGAGTTATGGAAATCTATATCTTACAAGTTGCAAGCCTCATGCATAGTGTACTAATAGTGCCCGCACCTTGTCCTAATTAGCTTGGACTACCGGATCTTTGCAATGCACATGTTTTAACCAAGTGTCACAATGGGGTACCTCCATGCCACCTGTACAAAGGTCTAAGGAGAAAGCTCGCATTTTGGATTTCTCGCTTTTGATTATTCTCAACTTAGACATCCATACCGGGACAACATGGACAACAGATAATGGACTCCTCTTTAATGCATAAGCATGTGGTAACAATTATTATTCTCATATGAGATTGAGGATATGTGTCCAAAACTGAAACTTCCACCATGAATCATGGCTTCGATTAGCGGCCCAATGTTCTTCTCTAACAATATGCATGCTCCAACCATAAAGGTGGTAGATCTCTCTTACTTCGGACAAGACGGACATGCATAGCAACTCACATGATATTCAACAAAGAATAGTTGATGGCGTCCCCGAAACATGGTTATCGCACAACAAGCAACTTAATAAGAGATAAAGTGCATAAGTACATATTCAATACCACAATAGTTTTTAAGCTATTTGTCCCATGAGCTATATATTTCAAAGGTGAATGATGGAATTTTTAAAGGTAGCACTCAAGCAATTTACTTTGGAATGGCGGATAAATACCATGTAGTAGGTAGGTATGGTGGACACAAATGGCATAGTGGTTGGCTCAAGTATTTTGGATGCATGAGAAGTATTCCCTCTCGATATAAGGTTTAGGCTAGTAAGGTTATTTGAAACAAACACAAGGATGAACGGTGCAGCAAAACTCACATAAAAGACATATTGAAAACATTATAAGACTCTACACCGTCTTCCTTGTTGTTCAAAACTCAATACTAGATGTTATCTTGACTCTAGAGAAACCAAATATGCAAACCAAATTAGCAAGCTCTAAGTGTTTTTTCATTAATGGGTGCAAAGTATATGATGCAAAAGCTTAAACATGAGCACAACAATTGCCAAGTATCAAATTATCCAAGACATTTTAGAGTTACTACATGTAGTATTTTCCAATTCCAACTATATAACAAATTAACGAAGAAGAAACTTCGCCATGAATACTATGAGTAGAGCCTAAGGACATACTTGTCCATATGCTATCGCGGAGCGTGTCTCTCTCCCATAAAGTGAATGCTAGGATCCATTTTATTCAAACAAAACAAAAACAAAAACAAACCAACGCTCCAAGCAAAGTACATAAGATGTGGCCGAATAAAAATATAGTTTCGGGGAGGAACCCGATAATGTTGTCGATGAAGAAGGGGATGCCTTGGGCATCCCCAAGCTTAGACGCTTGAGTCTTCTTATAATATGCAGGGGTGAACCACCGGGGCATCCCCAAGCTTAGAGCTTTCACTCTCCTTGATCATATTGTATCATACTCCTCTCTTGATCCTTGAAAACTTCCTCCACACCAAACTCGAAACAACTCATTAGAGGGTTAGTGCACAATAAAAATTAACATGTTCAGAGGTGACACAATTATTCTTAACACTTCTGGACATTGCATAAAGCTACTGGACATTAATGGATCAAAGAAATTCATCCAACATAGCAAAAGAGGCAATGCGAAATAAAAGGCAGAATCTGTCAAAACAGAACAGTCCGTAAAGATGGATTTTATTAGGCCACCAGACTTTCTCAAATGAAAATGCCAAAATTTAATGAAAGTTGCGTACATATCTGAGGATCATGCACGTAAATTGGCTTAATTTTCTGAGCTACCTACAGGGAGGTAGACCCAGATTCGTGACAGACAAAGAAATCGGAACTCCGCAAGTAATCCAAATCTAGTACTTACTTTACTATCAAAGACTTTACTTGGCACAACAAAACATAAAACTAAGATAAGGAGAGGTTGCTACAGTAGTAAACAACTTCCAAGACTCAAATATAAAACAAAAATACTGTAGTAAAAACATGGGTTGTCTCCCATAAGCGCTTTTCTTTAACGCCTTTCAGCTAGGTGCAGAAAGTGTAACTCAAGTATTATCGAAGGGTGGTGCATCTACAGCGGGGTTTGGAGTTTTCTAAACCATGCATAGTATATTGGATACATAAGTTTCAGCGTCTCCCTTCTCATTAGTCTTGGGCTTGCTACTCTCATCGAACAAATTTTCGAGAACAAGCCAAGCATAGTTATTTTCTAGCGCATCGTTCATAGCTAGGAGTTTACATGGTATTGGTGCTTTGATCTCCCCACCATCATTAGCATTATTAGTGTACCTTATCCTATCCATGTCCATTTTTTCAAGGAGACTAACAAAATTAGTATGAGAACCAAGCATATTAAATTTAGCGAAGACCTTTCTAGCCTCTCTTGCTAGACCACCAAATTCTCTAAGAAGGGTTTCTAAAACAAAATCTTTCTTTTCCCCTCTTCCAAATCACCAAGTGTAAGAAACATGTGTTGGATTATAGGATTGAGATTAACAAATTTAGTTTCCAACATGCGAACTAAAGCAGCAGCAGCAATTTCATAAGTAGGAGCAAGTTCTACCAAGTGTCAATCTTCAAAATCTTCAACGGTACTAACATGACTGAAGAATTCTTCTATATTGTTTCTCCCAATGATAGACCCGCGTCCTACCGGTATATCTTTTGTGGTAAAATTAAAAGGAAACATGATGAATCAAGTAAAGTAAATGCAAGTAACTAATTTTTTTGTGTTTTTGATATAGCAAACAAGATAGTAAATAAAGTAAAACTAGCAACTAATTTTTTTGTGTTTTGATATAAGTGCAGCAAACAAAGTAGTAAATAAAATAAAGCAAGACAAAAACAAAGTAAAGAGATTGAGAAGTGGAGACTCCCCTTGCAGCGTGTCTTGATCTCCACGGCAACGGCGCCGAGAAAAGAGCTTGATGGTGTGTAACTCACACGTTCGTTGGGAACCCCAAGAGGAAGGTATGATGCGCACAGAAACCAGGGTTTATCGAACCAGGAGGAGCCAAGAAGCACGTTGAAGGTTGATGGCGGCGGGATGTAGTGCGGCGCAACACCAGAGATCCTGGCGCCAACGTGGAACCTGCACAACACAACCAAAGTACTTTGCCCCAACGAAACAGATGAGGTTGTCAATCTCACCGGCTTCGCTGTAACAAAGGATTAACCGTATTGTGTGGAAGATGATTGTTTGCAGAGAAAACGGTAAAACAAGTATTGCGGCAAATTTGTATTTCAGGTATTAAAGAATGGACCGGGGTCCACAGTTCACTAGAGGTGTCTCTCCCATAAGATAAAAGCATGCTGGGTGAACAAATTACGGTCGGCAATTGACAAATAGAGAGGCATAACAATGCACATACATGTCATGATAAGTATAGTGAGATTTAATTGGGCATTACGACAAAGTACATAGACCGCCATCCAAGCTGCATCTATGCCTAAAAAGTCCACCTTCGAGGTTATCATCCGAACCCCTTCCGGTATTAAGTTGCAAAGCAACGGACAATTGCATTAAGTATGGTGCGTAATGTAATCAACAACTACATCCTCGGACATAGCGCCAATGTTTTATCCCTAGTGGCAACGGCACAACACAACCTTAGAACTTTACGTCATCTGTCCGAGGTGTCAATGCGGGCATGAACCCACTATCGAGCATAAATACTCCCTCTTGGAGTTAAGAGCAAAAACTTGGCCGAGCCTCTACTAATAACGGAGAGCATGCAAGATCATAAACAACACATATGTAATAACTTGATAATTAACATAACATGGTATTCTCTATCCATCGGATCCCGACAAACACAACATATAGAATTACGGATAGATGATCTTGATCATGTTAGGAAGCTCACAAGATCCAACAATGAAGCACAATGAGGAGAAGACAACCATCTAGCTACTGCTATGGACCCATAGTCCGGGGGTGAACTACTCACTCATCACTCCGGAGGCGACCATGGCGGTGTAGAGTCCTCCGGGAGATGAATCCCCTCTCCCGGCGGGGTGCCGGAGGAGATCTCAGAATCCCCCGAGATGGGATTGGCGGCGGCGAGCGTCTCGGTAAGGTTTTCCGTATCGTGGTTTTTCGCATCGGGGTTTCGCGACGGAGGCTTTAAGTAGGCGGAAGGGAAGAGTCGGAGGGCCGACGAGGGGCCCACACCATAGGGCGGCGCGGGCCCCCTGCGGCCGCGCGGCCCTATGGTGGCGGCGCCTCGTCGCCCCACTTCGTATCCCTTTCGGTCTTCCGGAAGGTTCGTGGCAAAATAGGACCCTGGGTCTTGATTTCGTCCAATTCGAGAATATTTCGTTACTAGGATTTCGAAACCAAAAACGACGAGAAAACGGCAAGCGGCTCTTCGGCATCTTGTTAATAGGTTAGTTCCAGAAAATGCACGAATACGACATAAAGTGTGCATAAAACATGTAGGTATCATCAATAATATGGCATGGAACATAAGAAATTATCGATACGTCGGAGGCGTATCAGTAGTCCAAGCTAATGAGGACAAGGTGCGGGCACTATTAGTATACTATGCATGAGGCTTGCAACTTGTAAGATATAATTTACATGATACATATGCTTTATTACTACCGTTGACAAAATTGTTTCTTGTTTTCAAAATAAAAGCTCTAGCACGGATATAGCAATCGATGCTTTCCTCTGCGAAGGACCTTTCTTTTACTTTTATGTTGAGTCGGTTCACCTATTTCTCTCCACCTCAAGAAGCAAACACTTGTGTGAGCTTGTGCATTGATTCCTACATACTTGCATATTGCACTTGTTATATTACTCTATGTTGACAATTATCCATGAGATATACATGTTATAAGTTGAAAGCAACCGCTGAAACTTAATCTTCCTTTCTGTTGCTTCAATACCTTTACTTTGATTTATTGCTTTATGAGTTAACTCTTATGCAAGACTTATTGATGCTTGTCTTTAAGTACTATTCATGAAAAGTCTTTGCTTTATGATTCATTTGTTTACTCATGTCATTACCATTGTTTTGATCGCTGCATTCATTACATATACTTACAATAGTATGATCAAGGTTATGATGGCATGTCACTCCGGAAATTATCTTTGTTATCGTTTACCTGCTCGGGACGAGCGAGAACTAAGCTTGGGGATGCGATACGTCTCCGACGTACGATAATTTCTTATGTTCCATGCCACATTATTGATGATATCTACATGTTTTATACACATTATATGTCGTATTTATGCATTTTCCGACACTAACCTATTAACGAGATGCCGAAGAGCCGATTCTTCGTTTTCTCGCTGTTTTTGGTTTCAGAAATCCTACAAAAGAAATATTCTCGGAATTGGACGAAATCAACGCCCAGGGTCCTATTTTGCCACGAAGCTTCCAAAAGACCGAAGAGAAGACGGAGTGGGGCCACGGGGCGCCGCCACACTAGGGCGGCGCGGCCCAGGAGGGGCCCGCGCGGCCCTGCTGTGTGGGCCCCCCGTGACCCCTCCGACTCCGCCCTTCCGCCTACTTAAGGTCTTCATCGCGAAACCCCCGATGCCGAGAGCCACGATACGGAAAACCCTTGCGAGACGCCGCCGCCGCCAATCCCATCTCGGGGGATTCTGGAGATCACCTCCGGCACCCTGCCGGAGAGGGGAATCATCTCTCGGAGGACTCTTCACCACCATGGTCGCCTCCGGAGTGATGAGTGAGTAGTTCACCCCTGGACTATGGGTCCATAGCAGTAGCTAGATGGTCGTCTTCTCCTCATGTGCTTCATTGTCGGATCTTGTGAGCTGCCTAACATGATCAAGATCATCTATCTGTAATTCTACATGTTGTGTTTGTCGGGATCCGATGGATAGAGAATACTATGTTATGTTGATTATCAATCTATTACCTATGTGTTGTTTATGATCTTGCATGCTCTCCGTTATTAGTAGAGGCTGCGGCCAAGTTTTTGCTCTTAACTCCAAGACGGAGTATTTATGCTCGATAGTGGGTTCATGCCTCCATTAAATGCTGGGACGGTGACGAGAAAGTTCTAAGGTTGTGGATGTGTCTGTTTCCACTAGGGATAAAACATTGATGCTATGTCCAGAGGATGTAGTTATTGATTACATTACGCACCATACTTAATGCAATTGTCTCGTTGTTTTGCAACTTAATGCTTGGAAGGGTTCGGATGATAACTCGAAGGTGGACTTTTTAGGCATAGATGCATGCTTGGATAGCGGTCTATGTACTTTGTCGTAATGCCCAATTAAATCTCACAATATTCATCATATCATGTATGTGCATTGTTATGCTCTCTTTATTTGTCAATTGCCCGATTGTAATTTGTTCACCCAACATGCTATTCATCTTATGGGAGAGACACCTCTAGTGAGCTGTGGACCCCGGTCCATTCTTTTACATCGAATACAATCTACTTGCAATACTTGTTCTACTGTTTTCACGCAAACAATCATCATCCACACTATATATCTAATCCTTTGTTACGACAAGCCGGTGAGATTGACAACCTCACTGTTTCGTTGGGGCAAAGTACTTTGGTTGTGTTGTGCAGGTTCCACGTTGGCGCCGGAATCCCTGGTGTTGCGCCGCACTACATCTCGCCGCCATCAACCTTCAACGTGCTTCTTGGCTCCTCCTGGTTCGATAAACCTTGGTTTCTTTCAGAGGGAAAACTTGCCACTGTACGCATCACACCTTCCTCTTGGGGTTCCCAACGGACGCGTGCTGTACGCGTATCACTGGTCACAAGCATGGGCACGTCACCGACCACGAAGACGAACACCACCATGACACCGTCGGTGACGCCGGTCACAAGCATCACCATATCGCCGACCACGAAGACGAACACCACCAGGACACCGCCGGTCACGCCGGTCACAAGCATGGGCACGTCGCCGACCACGAAGACAAACACCACCATGACACCGTCGGTCACGCCGGTCACAAGCATCACCATGTCGCCGACCACGAAGACGAACACCACCAGAACACCGCCGGTCACGCCGGTCACAAGCATGGGCGCATCGCCGATCACGAAGACGAACATACCATGACACCGTTGGTCACGTCGGTCACAGCACGTCGCCGATGACGAAGACGAACACCACCATGACACCGTCGGTCACGCCGGTCACAAGCATCACCATGTCGCCGACCACGAAGACGAACACCACCAGGACACCGCCGGTCACGCCGTCACAAGCATGGGCACATCGCTGACCACGAAGACGAACATCACCATGACACTGTCGGTCACGTCGGTCACAGCACGTCGTCGACCACGAAGACAAACACCACCATGACTCCATCACCATGAATTATCACCTCTCACTTCTCACCTATAATCACCACATCGCCGTCCATGAAGATGGCGAGCCAGAAGTAGTCCAAACCTTACTCACACATATGTACAGATTACAGTATACTTGTGAGTCATTTATCTATCAGTGTATGTACACCGAAACAAAAACTTGTCAACATGAAAGTCATGCGGAATGGTGAGGTGAACCTACTCTTCAAAGGAAATTTCAAACGGTTAAGCGTGTGCGACGAATTTGGCAAAATTCGCTTACAACTTCATACACGAAATTGATGATTTACGACCGACGAAACTCGAAACCGATTGTGGGAATTGGTTCGTATCATCAACACACATCTTTTTCGTGTACAACTTATTTCGATTCGGACTATATTTGTGTTGATTTGAGAGATGGTGTGTGGAGTAGTCTAACGGAGAGTGAGCGTAAGCAACAGCTACAACCGTTGCATAAGTGGAGCCAAAGTGGCGCGAGAACGGGCCTAGCCCTGGAGAAACTGCCGGTTCGGGCGTTCCTCCAGATGCATGCAAAACACTGCTTTGAGAACCATGCGATGCAACAACGCGAGTCAGCCCACGCAACCAAACAGGCCAAAAATTGCTGACCCGATGCGAAGCAAGGAGCATGTAGGCTACCAAACGCAACCTTTGTTTCTCATCTCCAAGAGACGCAGCTGCATGATTTGCACAGGAAGGCCAGCATGTGGGTCCAGCGCATAGGGATGCGCAGGTCATGAGTAGAAGAGGACATTTTGTTTAAGACTACCCACAATAGGAATATCATAGGTAGGAGACTAGTCATAGTGGGAGTAACTAAGGTAGTAACATAGAGTCTGCCCACGCAACTATGCAACAATTATGCATTGCCAACTATGCAAATTGATGACATTGTATGATATTAAATGAAGAAAGAGATGGTTTTGGTAAGTAGCTATGTTACCATAACATCACACTTTTGAAGATAGAATGAGTTTACAAGCTAATTAATACACTCATGCATGATACTACATTTAAGTTACTATGCATCATGAAGGTAGTAACATAGAGTAGTATCATATGCATGACACTACTATATATTACTCCCACTATAACTAGTCTCATGCATGCAAAAAGCTGATGTGGCAGTGCAATTAAAGATGAGAGAAGATTGTAGTATCATAGGTAGATACTACTCCCTCCGTTCTAGTTTGTACTACATCCCAAGGAATAAGGCGCAAGCGTATTCCAAGATGAACTTTGACCATAAAAATTGAGCAACAAAATCTTGGTTATATTATATGTAATTAGTATTGTTGGATTCGTATTGAAAAGCACTTTCTAATGATGTTAATTTTATACAAACAATCTTTATATATTTGAAGTAATACTTAGTCAAACGAAAAGCACGTAAAACGAGGGCGCCTTATTCCTTGAATCGGAGGTAGTAAGTCATAATTTTTGAATATCTTGACCTAATGTACTAGCTGATTAGGTCTCATTTTCTCTCTCTCATTGGTGTATGTAGTCCCTTTCTCTCCCTCATTGGTGCATGCATTCTCTTTCTCTCCCTCATTGGTGCATGCAACCCCTTTCTCTCTCACATTAAATAAAATTATGCCTAGGAGGTGGGAGTTATGGGACAAATAGTTTTTGAAAATATGCCTTAAAAACTAGGACGGAGGGAGTATATCATAGCACGTAGTACTAGAAAACTTAATATCAAATACATCTTATACATAAATTTGAATTGAGATTCTACAAATCAATTAATATAAGAAAACTATGATACTAATACATGATACAATAGTGGGGAGTAACTTAGACTAGTAACATATGCCATGTTACTAGTCTAGGTTACTACCTTCATAGTGGGTAGTAACTTATGTGGTATCATGCATTGTGTTATTTATTATGTTGTAGACTCATCTTGCCTTGGGTGTGTGATGTTATGGTAACATAGCTAGTTACCACCTCACTCTCTTTGTTCATTTACTGGCATGCCATGTCATCAAAATTCCTTGAGATGTGTGATGTTACTAGCTATGTTACTTCCACTATGAGTAGTAACATGCAGATCGGTAACATCACACATCGAATATAGTAACATGTGGTAGTATCATATGGATGATACTATGTATTGTGACTAGTCTAAGTCTTCGAGTTTCAGATAGTAATAGAGAGAATTCAGAGTATCTAACAAATAAAATGCATGCCATCATCATGGCTTTGGCCTCTCCTGGATCGACCGATCTTGCAGCCAAGTAAATTATGGTCCAAATTGAAACCGCAACTTGAACACCGCCGGCAACATGCAAACACAACTACGTAGCAGGTCATCAGCGATCGAGAACGTGTGATGTTTTCCGTGACAGAGTGAACAAGTGTATCAGTACCACTGTACTTGGTCGGTCATTCCGTTGATGACGTAGTTACCAGCGTTCGCCACGTCGTCTTACTCGTGACTCGTAGTGTTGTCGCTTGCTTATAGCTTTAGATTAACCCGCCAGCTAGCGTCGCTGACGATGCTAGTGCTGCACGCTATGCTGAACTGGATATTGAACGTCAGTTTCCGTCTGCACTCTTTGTTTGTAACTGTTAGTCACTTCAGTCCAGCAGAAGCAACCAGAGTGAGGAATTAAACGAGAGTTATCTATACGACCGGTAGCTTGCCTACTTTCGTCAGTTTCGTCTGTACTGTTTGTTTGTACTACTAGTAGCAGATTCGTGACTCCAGCCCAGCGAAACAGCCATACTAGTGAGAAATTAAACAAGAGTTTTATCTATGCGAATGGTGCCTAGACTGTAACAGTGGAAGTCAAAATTTCTTTTTGCTGGAAGTGACGTCCAAACTCCTGTCTGACTGGGTAAAGAATAGCACTTGACGCAGCGGTAGAAGCAGACCAGCTTCATAATATCGAACCCACCCATAAGATGTGCAGCCACAGTATCGGAGTAAGAGCATCTTCACTGGCAACTCTTAAATAAACCTCGACAGGTGCGTCAGCGGCTTTCTATTGCATTGTGCATACTGCAGTTTGCAGTTATGCATCCGCCGTATTGTGGGCAGTGAGTCGGTGCCGACCCCCGATCGCCGGTGAAGGAGACATCACTCCATCGGGCATTAGACGGAAGCCAGTGGTATCCAGAGTGTGCTACCCCGGCTGGAGCAAAAAGGGATTAATACTACTTCAAAGTAGGAAATCCGGTAACCGTGAAAAAAAAACGGTAAATAACAAATCGGGGGTAGAAGTTACAGCACCCTACCTTTCTTTACGCTGCCTTCTATTTTAGAGGTCGTACTCTTAATGCAATAGGCCTTCTTCTGCATCTAATACACAGTATTCAAAAATTTCCCCTAATTGGGAACGCCTTGCATATTTTTTTATAAAAAAAGATTTCTGCTTTTTTTGCTCCAGTTTCTATTAAAGAAAGAAAAAGAGTCAAAAAAAGGATGGGAGCTGTTTTGTTTCCCATTAATGTTGCAGGTGAATCCGCCATTTCAGCAACTAAAATTAATTCCTGTTTACTCACTTTTATCCATGTGGGGGAGACCTCGATCCCGAAACCTTCGGAGTATCTTTTTGATAGGCGCCTCTATCTGTATGGGGAATTCGCTGCTGCACAACCTGCACCAGTATTTTGATCCACCGACCATGGGTACCAGCTTCAGAAAATACAGAGATCCTAGGATTAGCCATTGATTGCTCGTTATGGAAACGATCATGTCAACGGATCTCTTTCGAAGCGGAGACGATCGTGTCGTTGGTTAGATCATGATAGTCACGACCTGATGGTCAGGCGAAAAGTTCAGGATGGTCACTGAGCTATTCTTTTTTCACTCTCAAACATAGCAGCGAGGAGCACTAAGGAAACCATACAGAGGCTGTAAGCGGATATATGGCCGAATGCTAGCCTAAGTTAGAGAAGCCCTATTAATTAAGGCCCGCAGAATCGTGTCGGTGGATACAGCCTGCAGCCACATACCGGCCCGCAGCGTTGATATGGTAGCGACGTAGCGTACACACTATTTATCGCTCATTGCCAGTAACTGGTAGTAATACGGATCTCCCGCGGTGGCATTTTCTTGGGGCAACCCACATCGAGTTCATTCCTTTTCTTTCAGATGTTTTCCCGATACACTTTCTTTTGCCCGGTTATGGACTTATCGTTTTTATGGACTGGCTTATTCGATGTTATGTTTTTTTTCATGTAGTTGGTAGTACTTCGTGAATTCACAAAATTGTATCTTCATGACCATCTATTTTGTTGGATAGACTTGCTTTTGTGCCGTATTTTTTTAGATCATATATGTTCGCCCTAGCTCATATCTAATCTTGTCTCCACCGCTGCCCATACCATCTCCATGCAACCCTTTGTAAATGTTGTACACGCTAGCCCTGAAACTTTTTCCTCCTACCACATCCTCAAATATTTCTACAGTGTGTACTCCCTCCGATCCTAAAAAAGAGTCGGGAGACTAATACATTTTACGTTTTACATTTTAGTCCCCAAAATTCATAAATAATCGTGGATAAACACCACATAGTGGTTCGTTGGTTAGGCGGAGATCTATCCGTGGTGGGAGGAGCCGTGCCGGTAGGGCAGGTGGTGGCTGGCCCTTTGCTCGTCAAGTCCACAGGAGAATCGGGCGCATCAGACACCCCTGAGCCCAGGGCGTGGCGACTACGCGGTCAGCTCCCTGAACCGAGGATTTGACGACGGGTGCATGAGGGTCACGGCAGGTGCGCGAGGGAGATCGGAGCAGAGGGAGGGAGATCGAAGAATGAGGAGAGAGATCAGAGAAGGAGGAGGGAGATCGGAGTAGAGGGAGAGAGATCGAAGCAGGGGAGAGAGAGAGTCCGTGGAGGGATGCGGGGGTTGGCTGTGTGAAGATAAGAGAGATTGGAGCCGTGGACTATGGGCTGAAAGAAAAACAAACTCGAGCGTGAGTAATACAAATTCAGAATAGACTGTGT
>NC_061509.1:210421865-210465618 GCF_022539505.1 Lolium rigidum
GGTGATAATTGGTGTACATTCCGTATCTCATATGTCTCTATAAAGTGCTAACGGATTGGTCCAAGACACACCCTGTTTGCTTACACTTTGGAAAAAGGTTGGAAATTGACTCGTTTGATCCATGTAATTGCCTCCGTTGGAGACTATTTTCAGTTTGTTGTGTAAAATATTGTTCTCGGAGATTCTAAGATTATTAGTAAGATATTATACTTGCACATTCTAAGATTATTAGTAAAATGCTAGACAACACTACTATACTTTTGCATATATGTTATTACATTTTGCAATATATATATCAGTAAAAAAGATTATTTTATAGCTTAAAAAATCTGACAGTGAACCGATGAACTCGGTTTGCCCGGTAAAACTCTGAACCAACCGTCTCGCCGGTTCGATCACCGGTTCGGTTAAACCGGTGTTTCCCCAATTCGGGCGTGTGAACTGTGAAGTGCAGCCCCGCGGACGCCATATCTGCCTAGTTCCCTTCCCCAACTCCGGGCAACTGGTCCTACCCTTTTCCGCATCACGCCGCCTCCGCCTCCTCTTTCCTACTGTTCCCTCGTCTCATGCCCGCCCCCTCGCCGCCCGGCCCTCGCTCCACACGCAGGCAGCCTTCGCCCCTCGACTCCCGAAGCGCCCCCGCCGCCGCCGGCTCCAATGGCGCTGCCCTACCTGGAGGCCGTCCTGTGTAAGATTCCGCCTCCCCGCGCTGCTCATCCGCGTGGTTGTCGCCCGTTCGCTTGCTCGATCCGTAGGGGCCTATGGGATTTCGATGTGCGCGGGATCCGCGTGTAAACCCTAGGGGTTAGTTGAAGTTGGGTGGGGGTTGATGCTGGATTTCCTTTCCCGAGTCATCCTGTGACTTAACGTGGTGTCAGTCGTATGCGTGCGAGATTTCATCCAGCGATAGCAGCCTTCGCCGTCTGATGATAATCGTAAGCAGTGATCTGAAGTGTTGGGTATAGTATAGGTTGGGTTATCTAATAGTTCACAGTAAGCAGAATGGCAGGAGCATCCGCAAGATATAAATTGACAGAAGTGTTTCTTCTTCGGGATGAGTGAGGTTGCAAGTCATTTTGGACCAACTGACTTAGATGGACGGTTTCTCTCAACCTATGCATGAACTTGTTCTATGTTGTCAAGCCTTTTTTATGTAGCAAGATGAAGAATTGTTAATTTATGAGCACTTACTAGCACAGAATGGGTAACTTAGTTTCGGAATCAAGTACTTCTTATCATCATCATCATTATTATCATCGCATTTGCTTATTACTAGCATGCTCGTCTCAATGTATGTCCCTTCTGCAGGCTTTATGATTCTCAACTACATATTTGAGACATACCTTAACATCCGTCAGCATAGAGCCCTCAAGTTGCCAACGTTGCCAAAATCCCTGGCAGGAGTAATTAGCGATGAAAAGTTTGAGAAGGCGAGGGCTTATAGCCTCGACAAAAGGTGCTTAAAAATACTCTACCGACTTCTTGCAACCATACTTTGTTTATAAACCATTTCTGACAACCTAATTTCGTTAGGTGTGTTACTTTCTGTATCTTTTTCGGTTGTCTGTACTGACAGGTATACTTCTTGCAGTAACTTCAATTTTGTGCGTGAGGCTATCACTATAGTGTTCGACATCACGATACTGTACTATAAAGTTCTTCCTTGGGTTTGGAAGGTAAAAGGAAGTTTTACAATTTGCTTTCATTACCCTTCTCGCACAAGAGTTTGGTTGTAACTACCGTCTTCCTTTTACAGAAATCTGGAGAGCTAGCAACCAATGTTGGCCTGAATGCAGAAAATGAGATAATACATACCCTTGCATTCTTAGCAGTTGTCATGGTGTGGTCTCAGGTACCATCAATTGACTTGCCTCCTTTAGAATGCCATATGTTTAATTAGCTTTTCCCCCTTCATATTCAGTTAAAGTAGCTTAAATAGTCTTTCGTCACTTAGTCGGATCAGGTATATTGTGAGGCAGTTGCTTCATTTGCTTGACTGTTTGGCTTTAGCTCTCAACTACCAAATATTTGATCATCTATGATGTTAGTTGTTGTCGGAAGGTATCTACAAATCAGGACTTCATTTAATAGCATTGTGACAACTATAGACTCCTTGATGTGTCTGTGCTGCTTTTGGTCCTGCAGAGATGATTGTGACTCTACGTCTTCTCTAGCACAGTTTTCAATTCTAAAATAATTACTCCCTCCGTTCCATAATTTTTTGTCGTGGTTTTAGTTCAAATTTGAACTACAATCATGACAAGAATTATGTAACGGAGGGAGTATATTTAATGGAATATAGTGGAAAATATTTGTGCTTTTATTAGAGAGTTCACTACCAGCCCTGTAATCCATATCTATTTCAACATTTTCACTTATTGCATTTATATTCTTCAAACTTTCATGGAAATCGATTTCAGTTCTAAAAAAGCTATGTTTAATGGAATACAGTGAAATGATCTGCACTTTTATTACAGAGTTCACTAGTAGCTCCTATATATTATTTAAAAATGTAGTTGTTTTAACCTGTGATTTATAACATGAGGTTCATTTATTTTCTTCAAACTTGCATGAAATAAGATTTCAATTTCTAGAGCCCTCCAGGTTTATTGATCAGCATGTTCTTTTTGAATGCTCGTGGAACATTTGAGCAGAAATGTCGGCCTTTGCTCATAGCCATATTTTCTCTCATGGTGATGCAACTTCTTATGTAAATGTGATAGCTTAATACACACTTGATTCATTACAGATCACAGATTTGCCGTTCTCTCTGTACTCAACATTTGTTATCGAGGCTCGACATGGTTTTAACAAGGTATGTCTGTGAACCTAGAAGGATTAAGGAATATATATGTATCTTTGTATTTGAATTGTGTCAATTTCCGGTGCCTGGTAGCACTTAGTTTTGCCTTATGAATTTGATATCTTCATTTCCTAATTTATTTATGCTGATATTTCTCTTGCTTTCCACTTGCAAAAAAAAAAAAATTCTCTTGCTTTGGGCCTTTCTCAGCAAACAATATGGCTCTTCATAAGGGACATGATCAAGGGAATTCTTCTATCCATCGTACTCGCACCACCAATTGTCGCTGCTATCATCATTATAGTACAGGTACCTCGTTTCTTTCTGTTGTGCCACCCTCCATTCTTAATTATCATGCTAACAAGCATCTTTATCAAATGTGCCTTTTAAGTTTTAACTCTTTCTGAATTACTTGATTACCTAGGATACTTGATTAATGTTTTATGTATTTCTTCAGAATGGAGGTCCTTACCTAGCAATATATCTCTGGGGTTTTATGTTTGCGCTAGCTCTCCTGATGATGACAATTTACCCCATCATGATCGCTCCTCTGTTCAACAAATTCACTCCTGTGAGTATCTTTGTTTCCTGCACTGCATCTGTTTGCTGGATTTAATATTTTGTGTGAGCATGGTATTGGCATCCAAGCTGCATCTGCAACTCTGTATCTACAATTCTAGATAGTAACTTCATGGTAAAATTGAACTTAATAGTTGCTGATTTTAACAGCTTCCTGAAGGTTCACTCAGGGAGAAAATAGAGAAGTTAGCAGATTCTCTCAAATTTCCTTTGAAAAAGCTTTTTGTGGTTGATGGGTCTACCAGATCAAGTCACAGTAATGTATGTTAAGTTCTCTACCTTCAGAGTTATTGTCATTGCTACCTAGTTATTTATATTTTTCGAATATGATTTCAACTTTCAATCTCTTTCAGGCTTACATGTATGGATTCTTCAAGAACAAACGCATTGTTCTCTATGACACATTGATTCAGCAGGTTTGAACAAATCACATTTTTTTTGTACCGTGTTCCTTTTTTCCGTTGCAATTTGGGAATGCATGCATGAATTTGAGTACTTAACGTCCTTGTGTTTATTTCAGTGTACTAATGATAATGAGGTAGTTTCTGTTCTTGCACATGAGCTTGGGCACTGGAAACTCAATCACACTACATATTCCTTTGTAGCTGTCCAGGTATTTTCTCCTCCAGATCACCAATTATGACCTCCGTATCGGGCACTCTTTTTGTTTTGTTTTGTTGTATTTAGCATACCGGTTGCCTATGGTAGTGTTTGGTTACATGCATGAAGTTGGATAGGAGATGGCTATACAGGTTGGTAGGGACGGGGCAAAGTCAGTTCTGTGTTTGGCAGATTGATTTGTGAGCCAATTGTATGTTTAGTGTGAATGATAGTTGATAGGTGTGGATGGGACGATCAAGAATTTTGTTTGGTTGCAGCCTTAGGGCGATAAGAGTAAATAGGGATGGATTGTAACTCTTGAGTACTTATGTAAAGCATTCTATTCATCCGCAAGAAGCTGTTGGATGGTTGCTGAATGTCGTATTAATTCCTGCCAACTTATCAACGATGCTAACACTTAGAAAGTCAAGTATTACAAAAAAAAGGCTGTGACAGCAAGAAGTGTCACAGTGAGGAAAGGAAAAATTACCCCCAAGGGGTGGAAGCTATGCCAACATGCACTCGCATGACAGCGTGGGCAAGAAATGACTCAGCTCATCTGAGTTTTTTACCACTTAGACTTGTCCTGGTTGTTGGAGGTATATTCCTTTATTGGGATATATCCTATATCTATCCAGTCTACCAAATGAACCAAACAAAAAGATGGTTTGAAAGCTGGATGGCAACCTCCCATCCAACTTTGAAGCAACCAAACACTGCATAAAGATATGTAGTAGTCCAGTGAACCTGCCTTAAAAGTGGGTTTAGCCCCGAAGTCCTCTATTTGTTTCCTTGAAAGGGCTTGTGCCGTTGTTTTTCTTGGGAGGACATTTATATCATTGTATCAGGTGGCACATGATTACTGGATTAGGAGGTAGGAAACAAAATTAAGCTTGGCAGCTCTGTCGGAGGAACTGATAAAAAAGTGTGTCTACATATCCAAGCAGTTTTTTTTAGACTCATCTAGTGTAAAAAAGAACTGATAAAAAGTCAAGCAGTACTGTTTCTCAAGTATATTGTTTATTTTGTGCAAATTGAGATGTACTTCTGATGAAGACCCTAGTAGGTGGTGCTAATCCTTGCAGTGGATGATGTGATGAGTCATGAGTAGCTACTTAGATAATACTCACAACTCACGAGGGAAGTTACTTAGATGGATGAATATGTAACAAAATAATTCGTAGCATAAATTAGCAGGAAATATTTTTTCACAAAAGAGCACCAAAGGACACCGGAAACCATTAAGCATGAAAGTGGTTATAGCCTTATAGGCACCTTCAAGGTGCAGGGTTCTAGTGATACTGGTGGAGTTGGTGTGATAATGCATCATAATATCAGTTTGTGTCCCCATTTCATTAGTTTTGCTGAAAACCTTTTTAATTTTTTTTTATTTGCACTCAAAAGAAAACTAACATCTAAAGCATTTTTTAGATGTTCAAAGTTCCATTTTTTCACCTCATTTTCTACTTGCAGCTGCTTACATTTATGCAATTTGGAGGATACACTCTAGTAAGGAATTCCAAAGATCTGTTTGAAAGTTTTGGTTTTGACGATCAGCCTGTGATAATTGGACTGATCATTTTTATGGTATGTTATGCTCATACAAGTATTTTTCTAAGTATTATAGTATTATCTTTTCCTGGAGATGTACTGGTATCTTTCTGAAATGAATTAAACCTCAGCTGTTTACATCCTTCATTTAAATTTTCAATCAGATGCATCTACATATTTCAGGTATTTTAGTCACTGTTTTTTGATTGACATACACATTGTTTTCATGACAGCACACGATTATACCTGTCCAACACGTTCTGAGTTTTTGCCTCAACCTTGTCAGCAGAGCATTTGAATTTCAGGTTCATTCTTTTCGTCTTAAATTTTTTGCATTGCAAGCTTCAAAATATTTTGTTGCACATACATAATCTGATTTCGATGTCCAGGCTGATGCTTTCGCCAAGAACCTTGGGTATGCTCCAGAGCTCAGGGGAGCCCTTGTTAAACTACAGGTAATTATTTGAAGGCTCTTCTTATTTATTATGTGTTTTATACAGTTGATCATGGAGGCACTGTTATTTTGTACTGGACATGGACATCTTACTTCAATATCTGGCCATGATTGATAGTCCATCAGGCAACTTTTTCTTTCCCAAAATCCTGTGCTGCTTTGTTTGAGAAACTACTAGTATCCTCTACTCTGGTTCTTGCTTTATTCTCCTCACGCCTATTGGAGAATAGAGCACTGCTCTCTTGGCAAGGAGTCAATTAAAATGACAGTGCTCTGCTGGGTTCTCAGGGGTTTCTTCTATTAAAATGTGCCGCTAAGGGCTAGTCCTGGTTGGCCTCGTTATTAGAAATTCTCTGAAACCTATCCTGTATTCCTGTATGAACTTACTACTAATATTAATGTTTCATCTACGTTAGTGATGTACGCATGCTCCGTATGAAAATTTGAGTTAACTAACTTGATATATATGCTTTAAAAATTTCAGGAAGAGAACTTGTCTGCAATGAACACAGATCCGTGGTATTCAGCATATCACTACTCCCATCCACCCCTTGTTGAACGACTCTCTGCTCTCGAAGATCTGGATAGCAAGAAAGAGAAGTAACTGAAGAGACGACTGAGCTGATAACATACCTGAAGTGTGGAGGTTTTGATCCTTCTGTGGGTTACCATATACATGGCAGCTATCAGTTCATCGTTTTCATCTAAATGTACGGATGTTAATAGGGATTTGATACATTAGAGCTCTGGAAACACCCATCCATACATGTTCACGGGAACTGTAAGAAACTATGCACCTCTAGGTTAAGGTAGATCTCACTCATCAATCGACTCACAGATATTGACCTATACACAGGTTTGTTCAATATTGACAAATTGGGTGTGAATTAGCTATGAGGTGGTCTGATGGACCAGTTGGAATGTTCTGAAGATTTTTTTTTACGTTGCACCAGGTGTCCAACATTCCACAGAAGTAGTAAAAAGGTTATTGAAACATGTCAATATTTTTGAAAATTTTCTTGCGAGTAAGAACTGGTGAAAAAAAAGGTCGATCCAGTACCGGATTTAGGAGAGTTTTTGAAATTTTAATATAAGAAAATCTTGATAATATCCTGTTCGCATATATTGGCTGAGAGGGTGCACATGAACAGCGGTTGCTCTGTGGTCATGTCCTCCAGTTTTTTCTTGTTGCAATATGGAATAGTGTTCCATTGTGTGATTTATTCTTGCTTACTACTGTATAACATCTGAGAGATGGCCCAACTGAGAGCATCTCTGGTCACGCCGACCAGACAAGAAATAGAGAAAAACGCTTCAACAAGAAATAGAGAAAAGCAGTTTCAGTCGTGTCCCCCAAAGCTAAATAGCGCCTCATTTTGTGTCCGGTGTTTTCGGTAGAGACTATACATAGAGGATCTACCGGGAACGCTGGACACAAAAACAATGTCTGGACGCATGCATGCAACCCCTAGTTTCACAAGTTATTTTCTTTTCCCACACTTTCTTTTACCTACTTTTTTCACATGTGGTGGTCCCCTCTATTAAAATATATGCATCTAGACGCTGTTTGAGGGACACGGCTAAGAGGACCTCTTTTTTGTATCTCTTTGTCCGACGCTGTCTCCAAACGTACCTCAAATCGTTTGACGTTTTCTGAGGCACGCGATTGAAGATGCTCTGATGGCTCTCTACGAAAAATTAGCCGCCGCCTTCACTTTGGTTTCCCTCTTCTCTAGGAATGGCCTCCATTTCGATTTTCCTCCCCTCTAGGAAACCAAGTGATGAGTGGAGATTTTGATAAAAGCACTTCAGAATATTAGGTTAGGGTTTGGTAGTTTTTTTGTTGTTGGCGTCGACCCCTTGTTTCGACAACGAATAGATTTTTGATTTGGTCTTATGGTTGCTCTGTGGAAGTTATGCTTGATAATGGTGATTCGTATTCTCAGCTTCCCAACAACATATGTTGGTTAGTTGCTTTTTATCGGTATACTAGTGTTGATACTCTTACCAAATGTTGAACTCTTGTTGATATTTGTAGGTAGGTGGTTTAGCATTTATGTCATTTTCCTAGAATTGCCTTTAGAAAATTACAATACTCGTATTATACTCTCTTAGTTCCACTATAAATATCTCAACTTTATTCAAATTTAGATGTATCCACATTTTTTGTGGGACGGAGGGAGTATCTTTGTAAAGAAATAGATTGAAGACCTCCAAGAATGGAGATAGCTCATGTATTGATTGTAAAAACATCAAAAACGAAACATCATACTTCATCGATCCAAAATAAGTATCGGTGACTTAGTCTAAACTTTGTGCTAGGTTAGTACAATTTACAAACACTTTGGATAGGATCGTAGGAGTAGTATTGATTGTAAAAGAAAACAAATCAGATATGCCTGAAAGCCACGGACCACGGCGATGACCGGAAAAGTGTCATTTTTTCTTTACCCTCCGGCCACTCCTGCCCTGACTACAGCACAAAGTAGTCCATTCACTGCTGAGCTCCGATGCTGTCGCTCTCCACTCCTTCCTCGCCCCCGCCCCCAACTCGTCCCGGCACCACCACCGCTCCCGCAGCCGTCGGCTTCCTTCGTGAAGCCGCAGGGCGGCGCGACGCGCCGCTCACCGCCGCGCTCCACGCCGCCCTCCTCAAGTCCGGCGCGCTCCACCCATCCCAGCCCCTCACCACGTCCAACTCCCTCTTGCACGCCTACGTCCAATGCGGCCTCCACTCCCACGCGCTCCACCTGCTCGACGAAACGCCGCGCCGTGACGCCGCCACCTACTCCACCCTCATCTCGCTCCACTGCCGCCTCGGCGCGCCCCTGGACGCCTTCCGCGCCTTCGTGGACATGCTGTCCCAGGACGACGGCGCCGTCCGCGCCAACGAGTTCACGGTGGCCGCGCTCCTGCAGGCCTGTGGGCTCGCCAAGGACGAGGGGCTGGGCAGGATGGTGCACGGCTACCTTGTGACAAATGGGTTCTGCGCTGACCCGTTTGTGGTCGGCTCGTTGATCAACATGTACGCCAAGGCTGGGGATGTGGCCAGCGCACGGAGGCTGCTTCTCCGGTTGGTTTGCAGGGATGTTGTTTCTTGGACTGCTGTTATATCTGGGTGCGTGCTCAATGGGATGCTAGCGGATGCTCTCAAGGTGTTCGTCATGATGCTGGAAGATGGCGTCCTTCCCAACAATGTTACAATGTTGAGTGTTATTCAGGCGTGCTCTTTGATGGGCCACTCAGGATTGTTCAGTACCGTGCACGCTCTTGTTGTTCGGCTGGGGCTGGAGGACGATGTTTCGGTGGCGAATTCTCTCATAATGATGTATGCGAAGAATGGCTTAATTGAAGAGGCTGCGCTGCTTTTCGAGGATCTGTACCTCAGGAGAGGGAACATGTGCTCTAAGGCTGATGTTCTTGGCGCGCTTATTTACGGCTGCACTGTTTCAGGGTCCCTGCTTCATGGGAGGGAAATCCATGCACACTTGATTAAATTGAGCGCTCTCCCAAACATTAGCATCGAAAACTGTCTCATGGGCATGTATGCTAGATTCGAGCAAGTTAATGCAGCACATTTTGTGTTCAGAGGTATGAAAGTTAAGGATATTGTTTCATGGAACACCGTGATCTCATGCCTCGCCAAGAGTGACTATGTAAATGAAGCCTTGGAGCTTTTCTGCACTCTCCATAGCGGTGGTGGTGGTGGCGGCCTTGTCCCTGATTTTGTCACGGTCTTGAGCGTAGTCCAGGCATGCTCCAGTGCTGGATCACTTCTACAAGGGCAGATGCTCCACGGGTACATTGTAAAGTATGGTTTTGTGCATGATGTCTCGATCTGCAATGCTCTAATAATCATGTACGCAAAGTTAGGGGTAATTGATTCCGCTGAGCAGATCTTCCGGAAGATGGATGTTAAGGACCTTGTTTCCTGGAATTCGATGATCCATGCATATGGGATACACGGAGATGGTTATTCGGCTCTAAAGTATTTCCGCCAGCTGACAGATGTTGGAGTGCATGCTCCTAATGCTATTACGTATTTGCATGTGATATCTGCATGTAGTCACTCTGGTTTGATTTCAGAAGGATACAAGTGCTTTGAAAGCATGAGAAAGGACCATGGCATTGAGCCTGGCATGGATCATTATGCTTGTGTAGTGGATCTGTTTGGAAGGTCTGGGAGATTTACTGAGGCAGAAGAATTCATCAGGGACATGCCTGTTCCTCCCAACTCATCCATTTGGGGACCTTTGCTGGCTGCTTGCCAGCTTCATGGGAATGTTGATCTTGCTGAAAAGGCTGCTAAGGAATTATTAATCTTGGAGCCCGACAGTGATATATGGAGAGTCTCCTTGTCAAATATCTACGCATTGGCTGGGAGATTTAAAGACTCTACAAAGATTAGGGCTGAAATGAAGAGAGCCGGTTTAAAAAAGGAGACCGGGTGGAGTTTTGTTGATGTAGGAGGGGTTGAGGGTTATAAGTTTGTGTCGGCAGATATAAAGCATCATGACGCTGAAAAAATATATGCAGTGTGGCACAGTATGAAGAAGCATATGGCAGATGTAGCTGGTGATGTGCATCAACTGAGTCCAGTGAGTGTAAATTAGCTGAAGACAAATGCTTGATTTGGTTATGCCATAGTTATGAAGTTGACTTGTAATTCACTACCCTGTGAACTCACTGACTTGACATTACATCAGATATATTAATTTGGTTCTGGGTAGTATAAAATGATAAGTAAAACTAGCAAGTACATATATAAATTGACCATGGAAAGGAAACTGAGGACAGTGCAGTTAGCATGTTAATTTAAATTTTTGTTTTGTGATCTTGGTATCAGCACTACATTACCTGTGTTGTAATATAAGATAAGACAACCCTTATTTTGTTTAAAAGGTAATAGTCCTCATGATTCAACATTCCAATGGAAATGTAAAATTTTACTACTATGAATTTCTTATGCTAATGTGCTTACTGAAAGCACCAAGGTTTGGCAGCCTGATATAGAGGATGCGCTATTTCTGTTAGGTTCAAATTTAGTATCTGTTGTATGCTGGTGAAACAATCTTACGTGTACCCATGGTACTATGTAGTATACTTCAAATATCAAAATGACACAAGTTTATTTTAAAAAACTGCATTATATTTCCATATTTTATTAGTTTTACATTCATTGTTTTTTGTTTGTATGCTGGAGAAGCATTCATATTTGTACCTATGTAGGTATGTCATAAATTTCTTGCAAAATTGTGTACTGCGTATCCGTCTGTTTTGAATAGTGCTTCTTTATTTAAGTCAACAATTGGATATAAATCCTGCTTCTGGAGTTAAGAAATGAGCCAAGCCACAGATCTGTTAAGCCGGTTAAGCTGAAGACAAATGATCACATATCACACGCTCATATTAGTGTATTGATGTATCATTTGTGAATGGTTCTTAGGCCAGAAAGATAATAAAAGAACTTCCAAAGTAATTACTAGTATCTAGTTTCCTGCAAGACAAGAACAAATGTTTGGAACAATAAAAGAGGACACAATCTAGATACACATTTTTTCTTCATTGTACTTGGCTTTATTAATTTCCGCCTGAAGTTTCCATATTGACTAGACCACTTACAAAAGGGACAGTGTAGTAATCTCTTGTACACTACAATACAATTGAAATTCCCTGTGTTATGTAGTATATCCCCCAAATTCCCAATACTCTACTTCCGCATCAGGAGAACTACGGTATGGGCAGCTATACTCCTGTTTTCTCCTAGACTGTCCACTTTCTCATGCGTCTTTGCCTTCAGATTGACAACAGATGGGTCCGCCCCGAGTAGGTCACACAAGTTAGATCGGATTGTCTCCTTGAGTGGGCTAAGTTTGGGCTTTTGCAAGATCAGTGTAGCGTCAAGGTTTCCAAGCTCATAGCCTGCTTCATGCATTAGCTTTACCTGAAAATGCATAACAAGAAACAAGTGTCAAGTTGGTAAGTCAAATTGCATCGACCTGACACCAATCGATATTTTCATCATCTCATAGCTTGTGGACTGCAATAGTTACATGATATCGTATACAAAAAAAATCAGGTGTGAACATAGCAACCAATAGTGCTCCAATTGGATAGCATTAGTTGGTAACGTTGGGTGAAATGAGAAAATACTGATTGATGCTGAAATGAAGAAAATATGATGATTTCAGTGGACGATGGGATCATGTAGAAAAAGCAGCATATAATGAACTCAAATTCTTAAGCATGTGAGTGTTATGTCAAAAAGTCCAAGGGAATAAATGCAGTCAGCATTCTAAGCACATGGTTGTACAAAGTCTAAAACGTGACATACTTTTTGTGCTGGAGGAGGACCAAAGTCCAAGACCAAATTCGAGTCAGCAACTCATATGCACGTGGGTGTTGCCATAGTATCATGATCGCAGCACCCGATGCAGGAATGTAATATAGTCAAACGGTATAGAAGCAGGTAGTAATGATCTTCTTTTTTTTTTTTTTTTTTTTTGCGAAACAGGTAGTAATGATCTTCAAGGATGCCTTTCGAGAAATTTCAATAAAACGGATTGCATTTTAGGTCTCCTTACCCACAAGGACGTTAAGGGGAGAAACAATTCTTTTCCCAAAGAAGATACTCCGCGAACAAATTGTATCACGTACACTAAACAGTCTAAGATTTCAGATATACCTATGACTAGTTCACATAGAACAAATTTACCGACACGAATGCTAGTGTATGATTAGCAATTTAGAATCATTCAGAAAAATAGGAGCACACAAGCTCTAAGTAAGGATTCAACTACATGATCAGCAAATTCAGAATCATTCGAAGAAATCAACACACGAGCATCCCACCATCCAACTACACGCAGTATGTTAAACTGCTCACCGAAGCAAAGATGAAATTGCGACGAGAGAATGAAATTCGGGGTGAAGTCGAGAAACTCACAGCTTCCCTCATGAAGACCGAGGACTCGGCGCCCTTCCACCGGGGGTCGGTGTCCGGGAAGATCTGGCCGATGTCCGGCAGCCCCAGGGCGCCAAGAATCGCGTCCACGACACAGTGCAGCAGCACGTCGCCTGCGCACAAGGCAAAAATTCCGCATGATGTCCGGTAACGCGACGAGCCCAAATGGACGGAAGCAGAAGCAAGGAAGCAGCAAAGGAAAAAAGATGAGGTACCGTCGGAGTGGGCTTCGCAGCCGCGGTCGTGGGGGACGTTGATGCCGCCGATGATGAGCGGGAGGCCCGGCTCGAGGCGGTGGAGGTCGAAGCCGTGGCCGACGCGGAACGGGAGGGCCGGCGGTTTCGGCTTCGGCGCCGCGGCCACGGCCGGCTGGTGCTCCGCCTGGAGCGCGGCCGCGACCGCCAGTGGCTGCTGCCGGAGGCGCAGGGACGGCCGAGCGGGGGGAAGCGGGGAGGGGGTGGCGTTGGTGCGGGTCCTTGGCGCGGCGGCGATGGGGGAGGCGAGGAAGAGGGAGGAGGCGGAGGCCATGGCGTCGCGCTCCGGCGGGCGAGATAGCGCAGCTGCTGAGTCAAAGCTTGTGTGGGGTTCCTTTTTTGTGGGTCGGAATTAAACTCACATGAAAGTGAAACAAGGCGAGATGGGAATCTTGCGTTGGAGATGCGGTTTGCGGTGGCATGGACGAAGTTTTATAGGGCGCGTTTGGTAGCTTGCACAGCCTCCCTTCGTCTCACTCACTTCTTCACTCTCATCTCTAAACTGTCACGTTATCAAGGTGGTTCCTCTACCACCGACAAATCCGCCGCATCGCCGCAAGGAGGATCAGTGGGACTGGAGGAGGAGGCAACGACGAGAAGCACCGCGACCTCGGCCAGAACCTGTACCGCGTTCTTCACCGGCATCTCGAGTTCAGGCGCGACCTCGGCCTCGGCCTCGACCTGAACAATGGCGGTAAGCTCCTCTTCCTCTTATCATCGTCGTCGTTGTGCGAAAACAGGCCATGTTTCATCATTTGCGACGACATGCAGATTAGATCTACCAGGGTTTCCATTAGGATTGTGTTCAGATAGACGGTTGCTTGGTGTTCGTCGCGATTACTTGTTGTTCGTGTTGATTGCTTTCTATTCACGATTGCAATTTTCTTAGATCCATTAGTGTAATCTGCAATCGCGGAAGATCCATTCTAGATCGGACTGAAATTGGTTAAACTGTACGATTTTTACTGTACATGCAAAGAGGGGAAGTGTTTTTTGTGTAGGGGTTTTGGATGTTATGATTGTTGTGCCAAAGATTAAGCTGAGTAGCCCTATTTTGTTCAGACCCGAGCGCAAGACGAGTTGAAGAACGAGGTTGCTCTGCTCAAGAATGTGCAAAGAATTTAAACACAACTTATGAGGTTTAAGAAACAAAAAATGAGAGGCAGAAAGAAAGACGTTGGTGGCTTAAAAGAGAAAGCTAGAGTATGGCATAAACGATCTGCTCCAAGTGAATTTGGCAAACAGGGATAAGCTCAAGAGGATCAGAGTTATGTGTGATGAGTGATGAATGTGTTGCAGATGTTGTGTAGGAGATTCTGCTAATGGTTGTGCCAGGTAGATTTATAATGTACCCTAAGTAGCATTTGTAATGTACACTCTCCTGCATTTGTAATGTACACTAAGTACCACTCGTAATGTACTCTATTCAAAATGGTACTTGTATTGTTTATGATCGAACTAGGCAGATCATTATAACCAGAAATCATAGCATGGGGAGATGTATTCCTCGATTGCTTCAAACAACCACTACAACAACTGCTACAACCACATGCCAAGCGTCATGGTGGCCATAGTGGGCTCCGGCCTAGGCCACAATGAAGAACAACAGAAACACAAGACATCCCATATATTTTTGTGAAAGACTTATATGTGATTGTTTAGCATTACAGGCAATTGGCCCTCCCCTTTGTTTTGCTCCACGCTCCGCCACTGTCTACAACATTGCTTGATCACATAATGACCTTGAAGTGATCTCCATGACCAAGTAGATGAGGTTGTCATCTCACAAAACTTGTCATCAATTCTTTGCCAATATTTCTTGCAGGCGAGTAACGGCATCGAGCAACACCTTCTCCCATGGCTTCACCAAATGGATGTCCTCGGTCTCCGTGTAGTTTGCACTTCTTATTGCTCTTTTCCTTCTTGTCAAACAAAACTACACAAGTATTTGGTCGATATTGCACTAGTATATTTCAGTGACTGGTAGTATAAATTTAGCTGATTCCTTCTCATCGTATGCAAATCTTCTGTTGGTAAAAAGTTACCATCAATAAACGATGTATGTATACATGCAGTATGTTAGCCAGTTTCTATACACGATAGCGCAAAATGAAATGCGATGACGGGTTGTCTCTTCCTCACTACAACACTTCAAATGGCAAGTGCACAAGTCACCTTAGCGCATTTTTCGTAAAGGGTCATACGCGAGCATAATAGACACACAAACTACCCCTCGGAAAATAAGCTGCCCTTATGATAACCCCAACTGAATTGCTTGTGATAAGTCTCAACTGAAAGCAATGCTCAACAAACAACATATATAGTATTATGGTTATGTCATCGTCACATGGGATGGGACAGTATCCTCCAGATAACATAAACAAAAATGATACCAGCAATCAAACTCAATGGAGGGAAAAGGGAGTAACCGGAATTACTCAAAATTTCCTCTCCAGTTTCTATTACTAAGAATGACACTTTTAAGCTTCAACTGAAGCAACATCTGCGCATCTAGATGGCCGTGGTATTGGGGAGGAAAGATACACACTTGGGGGCAAAAATATATACACATAAGGCTATAGACATATCTCACCTTACGGAAGCCTACTGTACATGGTTGCACCCTTACACATTCTATGGTTCGTAGCTAGCTAGAAATACAATGGTGCAAGCGCCTTCGTGGCCATGGGTGCTCCAGGAGAACCCCCTATTCAGAGATCGAGCTGAAAGTATAGACACCACCATCTGCCTTCAATCCTGAAATAGTTACATAATTATCGGTGAATTGGTGCAAAGGATATAAAAATGAAACAAGAAGATGAAGGACTTACATGAAGTATCAATAAAGGCTCAATGCACTATCAGCTAGAAGAGAACTTCTGGAGCTCCCTAGGTCAAGCTCCTCAGAGGTGGAATTGTACGAAGACAGTAACTTCCTCTGTATTAAGTGCATAGAATACATGTTACTTCCTTTTTCATATTAATACAATTTACATTCTGAATAGGTGATGGAACTGTACTGAATGCCGGAGTTGAGTATCAGTGCAAATCACTTCCTACTTCCCAGTGCTACATTACTCACCGAGCCCAGCATGCTTAAAACTTAAATGACATGAAGGCTAAACTATTTATAAGACAAACTAAATTTGGTATTGACCTTTTCCTATTCTGGAGAAGAAATGGATATCAGTACATACCAAATTTCTGATAATTTCGAAAGTTTGCAAAAACATGATGACTTTACACACAAGATAGCTGCCCAAATATTCCAGTCATTCTGCACAGTGGCAGCACGTTGTACTGACAGTACCAGAAACCATGGACAATTGGGCAAACCCTGCTAAAAGCACAGTGTGTGAAGAGACAATCTCAAGAAGACACGAGATGCTGTTGAAATCCTACGAAGCTTCTTTATACGAAAGAAATAACTTCAGCTACTGACCAAATAAGGAGTTAAACATCTGAAACGGACTGCCTGCTCATCAAACATGGATTTATGGGATTTCATGAACTGGTTCCCTTGACACCATCATAGAACAAAACAAATGTTAACATACGACACTGCAGGCATATAACGCATGAAATAGCTCTGCCACTATTATTTTACCTTCCAGATGTACTAAAAAACTATTGATAGGAGAATCAAGCATCACAATATGCAACAAAGTTCTCAACAAAAACTACCACAACTTAATTTATAACAATTGCTGGCACCATGGCAAGGCAGTGAACCATTTAGTGCAAGTATGATGTATAGTCTAAAGAATTATTGGATAGCTACTTACTTGATCTTCAAAATCGGGACTAGTCAAGTTGATGGAGAGATTTCTCATCAGCAACAGTGCCTAGAGAGAAAAAAGGCACATATGTCAGTTGATAAAAAGTAGACATTTCAAACTATTACTATGCAAGAAAATTATGAATTCTGCATGCCATCTGTTGGTTTCGAAATAACACAAATGATAAAAAGTGATGACTAAAAATGCATTTACAGTCTGCTGCCATGTTACTGCATAAGCCCATAGTTACACAGGAACTTTTAGAGTAGAACATCATTTATTCTATGCTGCCTTAACCTTTGATTTGACAGAAGCAATTATTTTGGAGGTGAAATTTTGCAGGACCACATTACAAAGATACTTATCTATTCTTATGGTTAACTTCTGTATGAATACAAAAAAACCAAGTATATCAACGATCCACATACCGTTTCAACATCAATTGGATTCATCTCCTTAAGTTTCTGCAAATGACCCTTTGTGCTTGGATCGAAAACACTGCCTAAGAAGCTGTATACTTGTGCAAAATCTGGCATAACTGTATCAAAATTCGAAAGAGAGGGTTAAAGGAGTAAAACAATGACAGGAATAAAAAAAACAAAGCAGTCGTCAAGGATGATATCAGTACTCTATGGGAAGAATGAGCTGGAGGCATTTCTTGATTCTATTTTCATTATAAAGAAGGAACTGGGTGTTCTAAGGACTGGAACATGCAAAATTAAAAATTCTATTTTTAAAAGTCTAGGTAATAAATTGAGTGGATAGACTATGAGAAGTATCAAGAAGTACTGACTGCGGAGTGGTGGAACTTGATTTAGCTGATCATTGGTTTCACCAGGTTGCCATGCCCTTGGAGGGCCTTCATTACTGCTTGAGCAAAACATGTTTGCATCCATAGACCCAGCACCTAAATCTTCTGAGTGAAAGATGGCAATGATTAACTGACGCAGATCACATGGGGATATTTACGGGAAAAAAGAGGAACCTTGAGTACAAACCTTTCACCAGAGATGACGCGACAATCGGCGGGATGGAACTGTGGGTCCATGAAGAAACAGCCACATTCATCCCTGAGTTCCTAAGCATGGAAGATGGATCTGTCTTGAGGGCATATGCTAGTTCTGCAAGACAAGAGAAGACAGTGAGGCAACTGTTTGGTATAAAAAGACAGCAATGAAGTGATAATGTAAAAAAAGGAAAAAATACTTGTAAAAATAAGTTCAGCGACTCACCATTTTTGGAGGCCTTCTGAGGGTATGGATGAGCAGCTTTGCGCTTTGGTCGTGGAGGAGGGACATGTTCGCTGGTTCCATTTTTCTGAACCTTGAGAAAATACTTCTGCGCATGGCTCCTTATCTGTGAAAAACAAGCCGGAGCGACAAATGAAATGGTTTTACCGGAGAGACGAATGCCACGAAAAAAATCCAAAAAGTTTCATTATGCAGGGATTGTGATGCGTAATTTTACTTGATTCATTGCACCATAGGCTAAAGCGATTCAATCAACACGCCTTGTCAAATAAGATTGCAACTAACCCAAATACCTGGATGACAGTCTTGGAACCAACAAAGGCTTCTATCTTTTTCCAGTCACGGTCAAAGCTGAAAAGGGCCAAGATTTCACTCATTAATGTCACCTTAAGAGGCAATCTTTTTTTTTTGAAGTATTCAGAAGCAATCTTATAACTGGCTATCAAATATTTGCCACACATACGGGAATCCAATCACACTAACTGATTGATGATATCGGGAAAAAAAACCCACAACGCAAACTATTGCACCTATACATCCTGAGAAGGACATGTAAGTAGTAGAGTGGTGTGAACGCATGAGACTAATGGGGAATCTAACAGTTGTAGAACGTTTACTAATTCTAGCAAATTTATTGCTTGAAAGAAGGTTATGCTCTAAATTTATATCCAAAAGCTGAAATGCCTATGAGTAGTGCCAATTGCAAACTGAACCTAGCACTAAAATCTAAACAACTGAACAAACAAACAAGTGCAGCAAAGAGCAATTTTTTTTATAACAGCAAATACGATCATGACACAGTTTTATTTACCTCAAACTAACTACGGCATGAACAAAAACATTCATTTGTAGGATCTACGGAGATCACAGAAACAACCAAAGCCTAGCGAAGTTCAGAGGCTGACCGAGTCGAATTGCGTGGAAAAAAAACATAAAAGGGGAAGAAAGCTGTGGTGTGCTTACAGCTGGAGCGCCTCGAGGAACTTGTCGTGCTCCTGCTCCGTCCAGCTCTCGCGCGACTTGGTGATGGTGTAGGGCTTCCGCACCTTCTTGCTGGCGTCGTCCGCCTCGGCCAGCAGCTGCGCCGGCGGCGGGTTCGCGGAGACCATACGGAAAATGGAGGCAGGGGCCGCGACGTGCTTCCCCGGTCCTTGTCTTCCGCGTCGTGCTGGTGCCGCTGTGCTGGGGGAAGCGAGAAGGGAGAAGGGAGAATGGACTGTGTCTGTAGCGCGGCCGCGACTGCCCGGTGCGGTGTGGCGCCCGGTGTGGGTGGGAGTGTGTGGGTGGTGGCGCCTCGGGGCGCGAGCGGGGTTTTGGCCGTGCATTCCGGTGGGCCACTGGCCGCGCGCGTTTGTGGCTGCGATGCGCGGGCGGCAAGCCCACTTGCCCCCTCTCCCGTCGCCCTCAACCTCAAGCTCTGCCTGCTACTGGTCGCCAGCTTCACGCCCAGTTCATGTGGCTGCCCCCGCTCGCCCGCTCGCGGCCGGGTTTTTATAAGCGAGACGGGACGAACGGTTGAGTAAAATCGCGTCGAATATGTGAAAAGTTTGGTTGGTATGCTTTTCCATGGCTGATGTCCAAGGAAGGAAGCAGGTGTCTCAGGATCCTGCCGTGTGCCCTGTGGATAGGGATGCGGGATGCCCAAAGTTTCACCGTCAAGTCCGTGTACCACTCACGCCATGCTTTTGATCGTACGGAGAAGAATTTTTCTCTCTCTCTCTCTCTGCCGGTTTATGCAAAGTATATTAGGGATCAGAATAATAGTACTACACCAACTTGATATCCGTTTCAAATTAGTTGACGTGGATTTTTCTAGATACATATGTATTTTGACGCTTTTTAGTGCGTAGATACATTTAAATTTAGATTAGTTTGCGTTAATTAATTTCAACGGAGGGAGTACTAAAATAATCAAGACATTGTTTTTTACCTTTTAAGATTTCTGTAATAGAGACAAGCCACATTTACGCGGGTAGTCTTGGTTAAGTTTTTCTTACAACTTAAGGATCATATAAGGCTCTGGCTCCGTGCATCTTTGATTCTACTAAGACTGTGGGTGAGGGCTCTTAAGGTATAGTTGTCAGAATCATGATTCTACTATGTGATTCTACGATTTTGATCCTACCGGAGAGGTTTCGATCCGATTCAAAATCACAATTCTGACAACATAGGCCGATGCTAGGAAGGCGGCGCATGATGAGGAGGAAGCGAAGGCCTGGGGTCAAGCAGCGGCGGCGTGGGGGCCATGGAGCGGCCTCAACAACTGCCACACGTCGTCGTCGGGTGGGCTAGCCAAACCATCGACGTGTCTCAGTCGAGTTACTCGCTGTTATCTCTGACATTCTTCCAAGAAAACTACGGCTAGGCCACGCTGAGGTCGAGGTACTCCATCTCGCCTGAGTGCCACGACGGCGGATTCGACCCCAACGTCGTCTTCTCGCACTGTCCTGCGCCCCACGGGCCCTCCCCTGGATCTCTGACCTTTGGCACATCGTCGGTGATGCGCCGTGATCGTCCCACTTTTGACGCGTGCATCGTGTTCGCCAGAATGTTGGGCGAGACACTTATGCAGCAGATGATCGCATCCGACACCACTGTGGCGGTCCCCACCCCTAGCTTCTTCACTCAGGAACACGCCCGAATCGCCGCCGAGTCTGACATGGATTCACAAGATCTGGAGGCCGACCCGAAAGAGGAAGTCGAAGAGGAGGAAGAGGAAGCCGCAGAGGAGGAAGAGGAAGTGGCACCGTCAAAGGGCAATGGGAAGAGGAAGAGGAAGCCGGAGCCCTCAACTCATGTCGAGCCTCAAATCAAGTGGACAAACAAGGAAGACGAGTGCCTCACCGAAGCATGGAAGATCGTGAGCATGGACCCAATCCTCGGGGCGAACCAGAACCCCGAAAATTACTAGGCAAGGGTGAAGGCGGCGTTCGACGAGTGCAAGCTTTGCCACGCCTACTTCATCGGCATCCATATGGATCGCGGCGAGAAGGCAATGGCGACCCACTGGGGCATTGTACAACAGGCGTGCAACAAATAGCATGTGATCCAAGAGGAGATCGACTCCCGGCAACATTTCCCCCAAACCTCGCCTAGTTCCTTTTTGATTCGTTCGCCGAGAATCGTCTCTTTTCTGCAGATGCTCTGCATGTTCCAGGCCTACAATGACGACTACAAAGGCACCGATATCATGCTCCTCAATGTTTTCTCAAGGATTAAAATCTGTGAGAAGTGGAAGAAGACTCGCTCGACTCTCACCAAGACCAAGGATGGCGTGTACAAGCTGGACATGCCCATTGCCCCGGCGTCCGAGGGCAGGCCGGAGCTCGGCAACAAGAAGTCCAAGCCAGCAAAAGCCATGGGAACTTTGGGCGAGCAGTTGCAGGCTTCGATCAATGCATGCATAGCTAACGCCAGGGCCCACGTTGAGGAGAGGCATCTGAAGGACGACGAGGGGTGGAAGCTGCATTTCCAGAAGCAGAACGTGAAGATCGAGCTGCTCAAGACCACCGCCACGGTGACGAAGAGGAGCACCGATCTGCAGTTTCTTCTGGGGGGGAAACATAGTCAACATGGACGACGCGATGAAGGCGTGGTGTATGTAATTTGATCTCCAAACTGCCGATGTGGTCGGGCAATGTTTGTCGAAGTCGTGATGTTTTTTGCTTAGCGGGAAACCGAACTTTCAAAAATATGCGGCCGATTTGTGGTTATGACTATTATTATACTATACAAGAATGATTATCCATGTTTGCATAATGCCTATTGTCTAATTAAGGGCCCGAGCAACATGGTCTTGAGACATCATAGATATAAACTTGTTTACTAGTGAATCGGCGGCCTTCGAGTGGCACAGCTGATATCAAAGAGGATCTATTATTTCTTGAGGAACAACAAGAAACCACGACGCTTAAAGACTTGATTTGGCCTCACGACCTTAATCACGGTGCCAACTAGGGCTGCTAAGCAATGCACCGAAGAATAATAGGAGTTGGATGAAATCTGCTCACGGAGTCCAGCTAATTATGGGTTTCTTGCGTACTTGCGTAACTGTATGAATAATTATAATCCACTTAGTCCATTTATTTCATTGGCACATTCATTTTCATCATGAACCCAATCTCTATGCGCCTAACTTCTCATCTACCGAAACTTAGACAACTTCAATTCTCTTTACTTTTATGTTATTTACTTTTAAGCATCTTTCATCACACAATCTCAAACTCAACTTAAATTCACTCTTTCCCCTTATAGTTCACAATCAATTCACTTAAGACTAGTGGCACCTTGGACGTGACATGACGAACATGTGCTCTTGCAGGCATCAAGTATTTTCTAAAGCTGTTTTCGGGGAGTTAAACATTGAGTGCTTATTTGTTGACACTTTTGAGTGTTAACACTGTAGATGATCTCAGTAGACGACAAAGGATCTCTACAGTCTGGTAGAGGCTACCTGTCAAACTACATTGAACGGGTACCCAAAGTAAAGAGACAAGATGATGAGGGCTAAGCCCGAGGATGTGTCCGATCTTCACGGATTTGGGTAGAACTCGTGGGGGATGGGAATGAACACGACTGTGGTGACCCGGCATACCACTGCATGGTGTAGTATGCAAGTATGATATAACACCAATGAAACACTGTTTCACTCGTATTATATCGCTCAGAGTGGTACAACAGAAACATATGCGGGTCCAAGGCATGTCTATAGAATTACAACACAGACTCTTTACAAAAGATCCACACAGCCTCCTACTTTACAATGAGGTAAAACTGCAAATAAACTACAGAAGAACGACTCGTAGTCTAATCCTAACACGAACTCTATATGTAGAGTATTTAACTAGCTACTGAGGCTATGAATAGATTCTAGCTAAATAGGAGCTAGGTTTAGGAAGCTAGTTCCCTTCTATTGCTAATCTAGGTATTCTCCTTGTTGGATGTGGTATCTGACTCTTCTGACAGGGTCCTGTCCCGTGAAGTAGTTGTTGATTCCTCGAACTTCGAGTTGTACTGTAGATTCTCCTTCGATGCCTCCATTCCTAAGCAGGGGATTTAAGAGTGGGATGAGTACGAGCGTACTCAACAAGTTCATTATAGGAAAGAGGTGTTTAATGCACTAGCTACGACATTAGACCAGAAAGTCTAATACCAATGCAAGTTTTCATAACCATTTCTTCAAAAGGTTGCTTTTATTCGGAAGAACTATGTCCGTCGGCCTTCACCGGTTTACTAGAACTTCATGGAGCTCCTTTCCGGCCGCGTTCGCGAGTTCCATATCCCGGAACGAGGAGTGACAGGTCACGGTTCTTTACACTCTGCGGAGGTGTGTTGCTTTACCCATAAGAGATCTTAACCTTGGTGCCAACCGAGCTTAAGTTCTCGTCCACACTTCCTTTGGTGTGAGGCCCGGTATAAGGTCTAGCCAATCATGTTCCTCCGCTACCTCGCACACCCACCCTTTGTTGCATACCCTGACCCTGGGTCCTCATCGGTCCTCTTATACCAATTAAGGATGGACCCCGACCACGACGACAGTCTGGGACTCGTTAACCAAACTCCTTCGCCGATAGCTGCAACCCATCATAGACCACTTACCGTGGGGAATTAGAATGGGATCCCCACCCCACCGCTTGCCCAACCTGGGTCAAGTGTCTACGGTAAGCGCATCCGTTGATGTACGAGAGGTGGAAACACTTTTGACTACTCCGTCCCACTCCGGATCTTATGGTTAACACGGGTATTACGGCACAAGAATCACTGGCGACATTTGTTGTTAATCCTAGATGGATATAAGCCCTTGCAATGGAACCTCCACCATATCAACACAATCCATGGTTCCATTGCCCACCACATAGTCATATTCATAGTTATGAAGATAGTGGTTTTGCCTTTTTATGCAATAGTGATAAACATAGTACTTTGCAAGTAATTTGGTAAAAATACTCAAATGACATGAGCAAGCGATGAACTTGCCTTTCTTGACTGCAAGATTATGCAGACAAGGTCTTCGGTACGCAATAACTCCAAATTCTGAAATAGCATCATCGTCCGGTAAGGACGACGTTTAAAAGATTGGCAAGGATGCAATAATGCATAAGTATGAGATGCAATCGCTTTAAGCGTGACCTAACCCCGATGATTTAGGATTAGTGAGTTCTAATGATTTGTTCAGGGTGTGTTGCACTTTTAGAGTGATTCTCATACAAGGTTCTTATTCAGGTGTGGTTACATGGTATCATTAACAGGTGTTGTAGTATATCATAATAGTAACACTAATAGCACACAACAATAACATTTGGTATAATCCTAACATGTAATGAATAGTGGTTGGTTTTAGCACTATATGGTATGGTTAATGATTAATTATCATATACTTCAAAAGAATAACTTTTGAAGAACATGTTCTTTAATAAAGAACAAGCATGAGAATTAGGGTTGTGGGGTTCTATGGTTTGATGTGGTTTCAACTAGTTTCTGGAGTAGGTATTAGATGGATCACAACAGAGTTGGATTCATCAATAGTAGGTGGAGTTATGCCTAGGCATCCTAAGCCATTAATTACACATGGGTGCTATCAAGGTTGATGCTACCTTGCTGGTGATAGATGGCTATTTTCTATAGGTCCTATTAGGCAGGATTGATGATTATTCCTTATCTTCTTCAAAAGAATAACTTTTGAAGAACATACCTCTTAAATAATAAGAAGTATTACAATTAAGGTTGAGGTTGTCTTGTATTAGCCGTTGGATCTCTAAGTGGAGAATGGTTGGTTCCTAAATAGGATGGTTCATAAGTATCTCACCCTAGTAGGGTTTAGTGGAACAAGGTATGTAATGTGAAATAGTAGGTAGGGTTGCGATTAGAGTTCATCACAATGGTGTGATTCTAAATAGGGATAAACAAGTATGATGGCATTGGTAATAGGATCTAGGGTTTACACTTGATTGTCCCTACTGGATTGTTTAGGTCTGATGATGATGAACACATGGGATACCCATATATTAGTGGTAGGTCTTCTACATTTTATGTGGCCAAGACATGTATTTATTTGCTACTAGGGTTCTATGCTTGGGAAAGAATGTACCATGATCACATGCTCTAACCTAGGGTTTAGGTTAGAAGCAATTTAGGGTTCACATGTAATAATGGAATTAGGGTTCCTAATTAATTTAAGGTTTTAGGAGTCACATGAAATGAGGAGTTCCTAGTTTTCTACCATATTGAATTAGGGTTGCATAATTCCTATTTAGTTCATAAGTTAATAACTTCATTAATAAAGTTGAAGTTATTAATAACTTCAGAATAAATTAACATTCAATTTGGCTTTTTACTATTTTTAAATAATTTAATAATTAGGGTTTAAATCCTCCTATTAAGGATTTAATAAGTAATAAGTAAAGGAAAATTAGTTTTAATGTTTTCCTTATTTAATTACTGGTTTTGATTTATTTTATGAAGTTTTACTAATTATTGAATTTTAATTGAATTTAGAATTAAAGTTAAAGGCTTAAATAACAAGTATTAAATAATTGAATTTTTATTAAAAATAAAAATTTCATTTTATATTTTTATTGGATAGAGTTTTCTTTTCTAAGAATTTTAATATCTCATTTATATTTTTCTGACTTAAATTGGATTTTCTAAATTTATTTGAAGTTGCAGTAATTTACTGGATTTAAATTTAAACAGAAAATAAATAGAGTTACACGGACAGGGCACCCACACAGTCCCTGACTGGTGGGCCGTGTCCACGTTGGCGGCCACGGTGGCGTCTAGGTGGCCACCCTGTGTGTCACCGGCGACCAGTGACGGCGATCGCCGGCGTTCCCGTGGTCCCGCGAGGGTGTGCTGGTGCTTACTGGAAAGAGGACGCCGAGGCGAGGCTAGTGGTGGCAGCGCCGCCATCTAATGGTCGCCGGAGCTCGCACGCCGGCGAGGCCGAGCGGCAGATATCACGGAGCAACGATGCTACGCATATTACGGGGCGTAATCGAGCGAACCAAGTACACCACGGAATTCAATAGCTCACCAGGAGTACGTAGCGCTTGACGGTGTGGTCGATGGAGGTCTGGCTCGCCGGATTTCATGGCGCTGGCCGCCGGAGAGCTGAGCTTGGTGACGGCGCTACGGGCTGCCCCTGCTCGATTCCTTTTGCAGGAGGAGCAAGTCGAGCATGGCGGTTCTAACGGTGGTCATGGCGAGGCCTGGGGCTTCCTCAATCGACGGCGACGGTCGACGTCCGGCTCAGGTAGGGTTTCGGATTGGGGAAAATTTAGCAGAGGAGGAAGAAAACCGAGGCTAGGCTCGTCCCGGGGCTTTTATACGGCGTCGGAGGGTGCCTCGTCACGTCGTCGAGGAAGGAGAGGGCGCCAGCCGAGCGACGAAAGGAGCACGCCTTCGTGCTGGCGTCCATGCGCGTCGAGAGGATGAGGACGACTTCCTCTCGTTGATTTTTCAACGAAGAGGTAAGTTGGGCTGGTAAGTGGGCTGCACGGTGGGCCGTGGTGTCTGGGCTGCGGTGGCCCATCCGGTAAGCCTCTCTTCTCTCTTTTTCTTTGCTCTTATTTTATTTTCTGGTTTGTATTTTCTATTTAATTCTGATTTGCATTTCCCTTTTGTTTTACAGGATTTTAAATGTGTGAATCCCTTTGGAGTTTACAAAGATACTATTGTAAATATAAGAGCTTTAAAATATTTCATATGTGTAGTGACACCCTTGTTTATTAAATGTTAATAGAGATTGAAAATGGGCAATTATATAGTCCTAATTGCCAATATCAATTTAGGTAATCCAAACTATTTCTCAAGAGGTTCTTCTAAGTACCTATTGATAGTTAAGTTTTTATATTTATCTTTTGTTACATTGCATTAAACAATTTACAAGGCATAGCTTAATATCAAGTTTATTATTTGAGCATATGATCTCATAACATTATTTCATGTGCTCATGGTGGTTATTGATTTGGAGAATTGTTTAAGGTTATTTTAAAGTATTATTGTCATCTTTTAAACCCTTAGTTTAATATGGTTAAGGTGGATCTCATTTCTCTCATGAGACTTCTATTTATATGGAAACACTAGTTAGTTGCACCCACATAGGCATGGCTTGTGAGATATGTTAATTTGCTATCTTGTTTCATTTCGAGTTGGTTAAATAGTTCCCTTGCTCATATCTGAGCTTAAGCATGGTTTCAGGATTATACTAGCAATCCCCATGTGATGCACAAACTAGGGTTGAGATATAATGCTAGGTTGTAGATATGAGATGACACCATATTGCATGTGCTAGGGTTTACTCTCCCCTAACCATGATAAAGTGGTTACTTGCTTAATATTTCATGTGCTTCCCTAATTACTAAGGATTTGAGATTTGGTTTTATCTTCTACCAATTAACTTCTATTATTATCCACAACTTATCATTAAGGTAACTATATTGATTATAGTTCTTTTTATAGTTAACTTTGGTCATATGGATGTATGGTTTCTCACCATATAAAGTATGGAGTTTTACTCTAAGGTTTTCTTATGTTCCTTAGGTGAAGAATAAGGGGAATGTCTATGTAGTAGAATTCTACTTGTGATCACCAAGTGGTTCACAAGTTAAGGTTGGGATATAAGTCTAGAGTTGCTTACTAGTTACCTCCCCATGATTTCATGTGGTGAATGATATCTACTTATCCTATTAGGATTTATCTTATCCTCACATATCTCAAAAGCATGATCATGGTTAGACATGATCAACTTGTTCTTTATATCATTTCCTCAAGTTCTTAGGTTTTATGATCATCACTCAATTTATAATGATCAAGGTTTGGCTTCCTAAGGTATCTCTCCTTGAATGGTTTTTCTCACTTCCAAGATCAAGTGTTGTCTTGATCAATTGAATATATACCTTCTTTTATAGTTTCTTGAATGGGCATGGTTATGGTTATCTCAATTATCTTGAGTATAACACCATAGGTTGAGCTTTCTCATTTAAGAATGGTTATTCTAGGGTTTATGGTGTACTCCTAATATCTCCTTAGGTATCTAGGCTAAGGTTTCATTTGTCTAGCTTAATTGGGTTAGTCTCTTCCTCACCTTATCAATTCAGGGGTATGGTATTATTCCATGTGATATTAGGTTATCCCACCGCTCCAAGGGAAATGGTTTTCAACCTAATACTTTATTCTTAAATAGGTAAAGCTAAGATTGGTATGAATGGTCTCTCCCTCAATTAGGAATTACTAGAATAATATCCCAAGGTTATGTTCTTCAGATAATGTTGTGTTGACATGAATGTATATCCAGGGTTTAGCTCAAGGTTTTGTCATTGCTTCTCTAATAAATAATATAGAACTCTCACCTCTCTGGGTTTGATGTATAATAATTTGAAATAGAGAAGAATTATATTCCTTAGGTGGATCTCCTTGTCTTGTTTCCAATGTTGAAGTGGAATGTATACCATGAGGTTCATGGTAGGATTAAGGATTAGTTTAAGACATGGAAAAGATAAGTGAAGAATGGTTTCCCATTTATTGTTACTTGATTTCCAATTAATTGTAGGTTCATATGTTATGGCAGGGAATTCCATATTATGATCTTTTATAAGATCAAGCAATTGATCATTGAGTAAAGTGTTGTTGTGTTGATTATTAGTTCCATTTGATCTAACCCCTTAGATCAAATCATCTCTACCCAAAGCAAGGTTTTGGCAAGGTCACATTGAGGTTTATAGCGCTTGACTTGATGATCTAGTTCAATTCCACCAAGGTCAAGTGAAACTTCGATTCATCGTGATCGTTTTACTTTAAAGCGCGAAAATTCCCCAGATTTTCTATGCATGAATGCAATGCACACATCTGTTTCCTCTATTTTTGTAACCCCAATACCTGGGATATTACAACGACGAACGCGGAGGGGAATCGTGGGGATACAAACACACACGCACACAAATCAGTTTTCCCTCGTTGGCCCGAAACACCAACTCGATAGAGGTTGCGAGAAAAGACCTTCCGGTAGAAGTCCCGCAAAGAGATCGACAAGTCGAATCCCGAGAGATCTAGAAGGGCGAAAAGACCGGAAGGTTGATAGAAATGCTAGCAAAAGACCAAATAGGTAGAAGTGCAAGCAAAAGATCAACAATCGATAGAAGTCGCCAAAGAGATCTTCACGAGTCGACAAGGAGCCCGGGTGGGTACAAGATCAAAGATCTAGGTAGGGTTCCCACAAGGGTGAGCTAAGCTCAGGTTTAATTTCACATCAAGTCTAATCTCAGATCTGAGCCAACAAGGCTATTTATAGGTGGGGGCGAAGGGATAAGTGTTATCACCAGAATTTGACCGGATCAGAGGTGGGCCGCGATTGAAGATGGGCTTGAAGAATATACATAGAAGAAATACATGAATCGGCCTTATATGCAAAGTTTGGGCTAGTTTGCCCGTGTATCTGTAATATAGTAGGATACGTGTACGTTAGATAGAGTTTGGCTCGTGCCCGGTTGGGATTATTCCCACGTTAGAAAGTCTACGGACTATAAATATGTATCTAGGGTTTATGAAATAAACAACAATCACGTTCACCACAAACCAATCTAGGCGCATCGCCAACTCCCTTGTCTCGAGGGTTTCTTCCGGATAAGCATCATGATGCCTAGATCGCATCTTGCGATCTAGGCAGTACACGTTTATTCGTTGTTCATGCGTTGCTCGTGCTGAAGCCTTTTTGATGGCGAGCAACGTAGTTATCATAGATGTGTTAGGGTTAGCATTGTTCATCGTGTCATATGATGTCGTCGTGCAACCCTTAGACGTCTAGCCGTCCTTACACCTATCTTAGGTGTAAGGGCGGCACCCCGCTTGACCATTATTTAGTAGATCCGATCCGTTATGATTGCTCCTTGTTCCTCACGGATTAGTTTGATATCTGCATAGTTAGGCCTTACAAACGGGTTGAAGGATCCAGTGGCGCGTAGGGTGTAGTTTGCTAGCCCTAGACAGGATGTTCCGGGGATCAACTTCGTGTTGGTTTTTAGGCCTTGTCTAGGGTCGGTTTACGATCACCGTGCGTGGCCGCCAGGCTCAATCACGAGTAGGATGTTCCGATTATGCGGTGAAAACCCTAAATCGTAGTAGGTCGTTTTAGCTTTATTTTGATCAAGCAGGACCACCATCTGATCGTACACCTCGTACGCATCATGGGTGAATCGGCTCCTTGAGCCGATTCACAGGATAACCTGAGAGCCGATCGAGGCTCGTATCTAATGTTTACATGTATGCCATGCAGGAAACTAAGCGAGGCACAATCCAACATCTTCCCGACCAGGTATAGGTCGGGTGGCACGCCCTGCACCAAGCATCGGACGTGCGTGCCGAGTCTTTGCGGGCCGTCGCTCGGAGGGACCAGGGCCAGCCGTAGTCCTGGGAGCCTCCCGGCTCTACAGTGTTGCCCGTCGCTGCTCGCCGGTGGGTTTCTGACCGCAACACATTCTGGCACGCCCGGTGGGACAATCTTCGACACCAACCGCATCGCCATCTACATCCGAGATGGCGGAAGGCACTCCGATCACGTACGAGGATCTGACCGAGGAGCTCAAGAAGAAGCATGACGAGGTCAAAGCGATCCTCGAAGCCGATCTCATCGGCTCTTTTCACAGAACCCGCTCACACGGCATCAGGTGGAAAGGGTTCTCACCTGAAGGCGCGCTCGATGGAGTGGACCTGTCCACCCCGTCAGAAGAACGCACCAGGTCTCTGCGTCAGGAGATTAACTTCATGGTAGCTCATTCGCTACACCGCCATTCTGAGAGCCTGGTGAACACTTTGGAGCGTGTCGCTCTTCGCGTGATCCAGGAAATCATGAGGCATCAGTACTCTCCGTCAAGACCAGCTATAGGGACTCACCAAGGAGAGATGCCACTCCAGTCCCGTCCACCGCTGCCGTTCGCGTTGGCAGCACCAGAAATGCCGAACTCACCAGCATACGTCGTCTACAAGATCGGTGGTGACCCTAGTGACTACCAGTTCTTGCATGAGGCGCCTAAGGAGATCTCTCACGGATACACGTGCACATACGTGCCAGACTGCAGTAACTGGGCACTCACAAACCAGACTGCAACAGCAGGGACTTCTGGAACAGCGAGGAGGAACTTCGGAAACAGATCTTGAGAAGCGGACGTGGCTAGCTAAGTATGCCACTCCGACAAACCTCCGAGCTCAGCTCTTGCGGTTGGCTCGGAGCTGGAAAAGCAAGCATGGCTGGCTAAGTATGCCACTCCGGCGAATCTTCGAGTTCGATTCCTACGAGCCAAGCACCGCGGATCAGATTAGTACCATCTTAAAAGACCAGTTCGGCATGGTGCCGAAAAGGAGGACAATCGGCTATTCCAAGCCGTACCCCAACGAGTACGAATTGATCCCGCTACCACCCAAGTATCGGCTCCATGATTTCTCCAAGTTTAATGGATCAGATGGTTCCAGCTCCATCGAGCATGTGAGCCGATATTTGGCACAGCTGGGCACGATCTCAGCATCAGATGAGCTGCGTGTGAGGTTCTTCGCACAGTCCCTCACAGGATCGGCTTTTGGGTGGTACACATCGCTGCCACCAGACTCAATCCGGACTTGGAAGCAGTTGGAAGAGCAGTTCCACATGCAGTATCACTCAGAGGCTTCCGAGGCTGGCATTGCCGATCTAGCGCAAGTACGACAGAAGCGCGGAGAAACAGTTTCAGAATACATCCAGCGCTTCAGGACCGTTAGGAACCGATGCTATTCGGCTCGTGTGACTGAAAAAAAGCAGCCGAGTTGGCGGTGGTGGGTCTCGCATCACCGATCAAGGACGTGGCCTCCCAAGCAGACTACCCTTCACCGGCGCACATGGTGCGTAAGGCCGCCGGATATGAACAGCGCCACCCAGATGTATACCAGGATAAATTCAAGCGTGCGGTGGTCCTGGTCGAGGTAGATGAAGATGAAGGCTCTGCGGGAGATCAAGAGGTAGCAGTGGCTGAATGGACTCGGGGGGGCAAGCCCCGTGTCCTGTAAGTGGGTGAAGCCACAAGGTCCTCCGAGAGGGTTTGACTTTGATGTCACCAAGGCTGAGCAAATTTTCGACCTCTTACTCAAGGAGAAGCAGCTAAAGGTACCCGAAGGCCACAAGATCCCCACGGCTCAGGAGCTGAACGGAAAGCCATACTGCAAGTGGCATAACACGTTCACCCATGCCACCAACGACCGCAGGGTGTGGCGTCAGCAGGTCCAAATGGCGATAGAACAAGGGCGGCTAATTTTCAGCCAGTACGCCATGAAGGTCGACACACACCCCTTCCCTGCCGTTAACATGGTGGATCGCACTTACCCTGGAGGGTGCCAGCCAGGATTCTCGTTCAACATCAACATGGTAGGACCTGGGCACCACTCTGGTAAGGACGGAGACGAGGGCAGCTGCTCTCATAGCAAGGACACAGAGGAAGCCGTTCCACGCGATCGGCTCCGTCACGATGGCAAGCGCTATATCACAGAGGGAGAAGTGAGGAACGTGAGATATCAGCGACCTCTTTCTGATCACCTCCTCAACAAATATGTGAGTCAATACGACCAACACCGACGATACAACGACGATGATGAAAGAGATCGTCTGGCTAGGGACGCCAGGAGACACCGTCGGCATGATCGCGACGAGGAGAGATATGAGCGCCACGCCAAGGAAAAGTCGAGAGAGCAAGACGACGTGGATAGGCACCGGGACTGCCCCTTCTTCGGACACTCGCTGGGATTCAGGAATGAGCCGATTGCCTACAATCGGCAACCGTCCGAATGTAGACAAAAGAAGAAGGATGCAGCTAACGTGTCCGTGTTCAAACGTCTAGGGCCTCTCCCGCCTCGGAACAAGCACGCTGAGTCCTCTCGGGTAGAAGATCTCGAGGAACTAGAGGACGATGATGAAGAAGAAGATAAGTATCATCGACCAAGGTGGTGCCCTGATGGACTCAGCCGTTCCCAAAAGCGTAGGGTTCAGCGACTACGTGGTTTGGAGGAAGCCGAAAGGATATACCTGCACACGTTGAGGAAGGCGCGGCCTGATCTGGCCGCTAAAATTCAGCGAACCCCGGACGAAGAAGGTCGGCCACAAAGGAAAGAGTGGCGCCCTGGACAAAAGAAAGCCGATGATGAGACATTGGCTGGCACAAACATGGTGTTCATCCTTCCAACGGAGTTTAGTGCTCCAGGATTAGACGAAGCACCTGTGGCACAACTTGACTGCGGCCCACGGCCGGTTATATTTGAGAAGCCACGAGAAAGAAGCTACAGACATCTGAAGGCCCTGTACTTGCGAGGCTATATCAATGGGCAGCTTGTCAACAAGATGCTGGTGGACACCGGAGCGGCAGTCAACATTATGCCATACTCCATGCTACGTTGGTTGGGACGCTCTAGCTCGGATTTGATCAAGACCAACGTAACACTGAGCGATTTCAACGGCCAAGCATCTGATGCACAAGGTGTTCTGAACGTGGATCTGACCGTAGAAAGGAAAACCATCCCTACGACGTTCTTTATTGTCGACAGCAAGAGCACCTATGTTGTCCTACTTGGGAGAGATTGGATCCACGCCAACTGTTGCATTCCATCCACGATGCACCAATGCCTAATACAGTGGGATGGAGATGAAGTAGAAGTCGTCCACGCAGATGATTCAGCCGAGATTTCAACGGCTGGCATGAACGTTTGGGAGACATCAGGCCAAGAGCCACTCTCAAGCATCAATTTGGACGATCGCGAGCGCATCGACGTGACGAAGGACGGGGTTAGGCTGGTTTTATCCACCGGCCTGACCGTGTAACAAGAGCAACATCTATGGACAAACGTGGCGATGCCGATCCATGTGATCGGCCCCAAGGATCTATGGAGGAACATTGCAAAACCTTCATTGAGCGATTCAATCAACGTGGAGGCCGATTCCAGCAATCGGCCAAAATTATCCTCACCATACGTTTTGCCTGTGTTCAACGTCGATCTAATGGGCAGCGGTTTTACGTCGGCTGATGAGCTGGAAGAAGTCAACATTGGTCCTAACGGAGCCGACGTTCAAATACAGTGCCTCGGCTAGCTACAGAGCCGATATCCGCAGTTACCTGGCAGATTCGGCTCGGGGGGCACCTAATCAGATGAACATGTGCGATGCATGTGCAGTAAAATATTGGGGGCCGATAGAAAAATCGGCCAGTAAAAAAAAAAAATTCTCAAGATGTACAGCCGATGCACGGACATCGACTTTAGAACTAAGGAAACAAAAGCCGATGCATGGCCATCGACTCTAGTACAAATTACACAGGATCTACCAGCTGCGTGTTCAAAGCTACGTGCGCAAGGTTGCTAGTTCAGCAGTGCTGTCAGAGGTGTTTTGATGTACAAGGTAGCCCTCTACTCATTAAGCCGTTGGTGATCGTCTGCAACATCGGCTTTCAACGGAAGGAAGGTGTTCGGCTTTGGCTGGCTCTGCATGGTGGTTTTTTCTGATTTGCTCGAGCTCGGGTCCATTGGTCTGAATTGTGTGTCCTCACCACTGTTTTCGCCTTGACTGAGGCTCGGGGGGAAGATGACCCGCGGATGATCCGCTTTAGAAGCCGATTGGGGTGTCATCGGCTGACCCTGCGTCATAACCTTCTTCGAAGGCGATGAGTTGTTGCAAAAGAAGACCACCAGAACTGCTGAAAGGAGCCTGAAAGGGAAGCCGTCATCATCTACAGGGTCAGAGCCGTTTCTGTTGACTTTGCTCGCGTTTCGTGGCAAGGTCCGATGCGCTGCCATCGGCTCTTGATTTGCTAACTTATTTTAGCAATCGGCAAATTTGGTAAAAGGGCAAAATCAGCTGAGAAATTTCTTCTTCATTAATAAGGGGGTTTTTTACAATGAAGAGTCGATTGCTCAAGAAAGGAAGAACAAAAGAAGAGCCGATTGCTCAGGAGCTACTAGTCCTACATTACTAATCCTCGCTGGCCTCGTCGTCGGCATCGTAGCTGCCGCCGGCGCTGCTCCGGAGAGTTCCTCGTCGCTGCTGCCCCAGCCCTCGGCCGGAGCCTCTTCTTCCTCGTCATCATCATCATCCTCGCTGTCCGCCCAAGCGCGGAAGCGCTTCGCCGGTGGATACCCAGCGGAGGTGGAGGAATCATCCTCCTCCTCTTCTTCTTCTTCCCCTACTTCTTCTTCTTCCTCCTCCTCGTCGGAGGAGGTGGGTTCGCCCAGGAGTGGAGGTCGTCTTCGCTCTCGCTCTTTAGCTGCCCTTCGATGAGGAACTCGAGGTCGTCCTCCCCATCGGTCAGAGGTAGGTCACCATCTGACCCGACGAGTGCTTCGGGTGGGCCGTCTGGCACGTGGTCAAAGTTCCACTCCTGCTCGCTCGAGGAGGAAGATTGGAAAGAGAGGCCCGAGGAGATGGAGGAAGAGGAAGACATTGCTACAGGGAAAGAGGGTTTTTTAGGTGCCGATGGCCGGAACAGAGCAAGAGGATGAAGTGGCGAATCGTTCGACACGGTTAAATAAAAGGAGGTACAGTGGAGATTTAATGCCATTGCGGTTTCCGAGGGAGTGATGTTAAAGCTATCAAATCTTTCAAAGGAGTTGAGGAGGCAAGGCATCATGATGAAGGATACTGCGACGGTTCGGCTCTGCCACGACGTGACCCGACGAAGGAAAAGCATAATGATTTTGGAATTGTCATTTCCAAAACCAGGGGGGCATGTGTTATCACCAGAATTTGACCGGATCAGAGGTGGGCCGCGATTGAAGATGGGCTTGAAGAATATACATAGAAGAAATGCATGAATCGGCCTTATATGCAAAGTTTGGGCTAGTTTGCCCGTGTATCTGTAATATAGTAGGATACGTGTCGGTTAGATAGAGTTTGGCTCGTGCCCGGTTGGGATTATTCCCACGTTAGAAAGTCTACGGACTATAAATATGTATCTAGGGTGTATGAAATAAACAACAATCACGTTCACCACAAACCAATCTAGGCGCATCGCCAACTCCCTTGTCTCGAGGGTTTCTTCCGGATAAGCATCATGCTGCCTAGATTTGCGATCTAGGCAATACACGTTTATTCGTTGTTCATGCGTTGCTCGTGCTGAAGCCTTTTTGATGGCGAGCAACGTAGTTATCATAGATGTGTTAGGGTTAGCATTGTTCATCGTGTCATATGCTGTCGTCGTGCAACCCTTAGACGTCTAGCCGTCCTTACACCTATCTTAGGTGTAAGGGCGGCACCCCGCTTGATCATTATTTAGTAGATCCGATCCGTTATGATTGCTCCTTGTTCCTCAAGGATTAGTTTGATATCTGCATAGTTAGGCCTTACAAACGGGTTGAAGGATCCAGTGGCGCGTAGGGTGTAGTTTGCTAGCCCTAGACAGGATGTTCCGGGGATCAACTTCGTGTTGGTTTTTAGGCCTTGTCTAGGGTCGGTTTACGATCACCGTGCGTGGCTGCCAGGCTCAATCACGAGTAGGATGTTCCGATTATGCGGTGAAAACCCTAAATCGTAGTAGGTCTTTTTAGCTTTATTTTGATCAAGCAGGACCACCATCTGATCGTACACCTCGTACGCATCATGGGTGAATCGGCTCCTTGAGCCGATTCACGAGATAACCCGAGAGCCGATCGAGGCTCGTATTTAATGTTTACATGTATGCCATGCAGGAAACTAAGCGAGGCACAATCCAACACCTTCCTGACCAGGTATAGGTCAGGTGGCACGCCCTTGCACCAGCATCGGACGTGCGTGCCGAGTATTTGCGGGTCGTCGCTCGGAGGGACCAGGGCTAGCCGCAGTCCTGGGAGCCTCCCGGCTCTACAGTGTTGCCCGTCGCTGCTCGCCGGTGGGTTTCTGACCGCAACAATAAGTTACACGCTGAAAAGTGTTGTTTTGCTGAAGTTCGATGGGGCGGAAGTTCCGGTCGTCCTGGGTGGAAGTTCCGGTCACGGGCGGAAGTTCCGGTCTGGCGGGCCGGCAGTTCCGGTCGGGCCGGAAGTTCCGGTCAAGTTCCGGCCAAGTTTCGAAAGTCGTCCATTTCCTCGCAGTAACATCCAGTGTTGTTTTCGCGCAATTTCGGAACTTGGGCGGAACTTGGGCGGAAGTTCCGGTGGGGCGGAAGTTCCGGTCCCTCGGGGCGGAAGTTCCGGCCTGATGCTTTTTCCTGGGCGCTGGAGGGCATCTTGGGGGCATCTTGGAGGAATCTGGCCGGAAGTTCCGGTCCTGGGGGCGGAAGTTCCGGCCTGGGCGCTGTAGCTCCATCTTCATCATTTCCAGCTCTCTCTCCAATGGCTTTGTCTCCATGGCTTGCGTCTTGGTCGATGTACCTGATTGAACATAGGGTATTTGCATGAAGTAGCATGCCATCCAAGGGGGTATCAAATGCATATGTGGAAAGGAGCGAATTCACCTCTTGGTGTAGGGCTTTGGCTCGAGCTCGTGTCATTGGGCCACGAGGAGGGCTTGTCGGTCTTGAGGAGGCGGTGTCCAAAGGCCACCCCGTATCATCCCCCCCTTGGGAAAGAGTCGTCCTCGACTCTATGATCTCCTCATCGCCATGATAGGGTGAGAGGTCGGACACATTGAATGTATTGCTCACCAAGTACTTGGATGTTGGTATGTCGATAACGTAGGCGTTGTCGTTGATGCGCTTGAGGACCTTGAAGGGACCATCGCCTCGGGGCTTGAGCTTGGAGTTTCTTTCTTGAGGGAAGCGGTCCTTGCGGAGGTGTATCCATACGAGGTCTCCTTCATTGAAGATCCGTGCCTTTTTCTTCATGTTGAGTCTAGTGGCTTGACGAAGAACTTGTTGCTCGATTGTTGCCCTTGTATCTTCATGTAGCTTCTTCATGTATTGTGCTCGCTTGTCGATGTTCATGTTTACTTGCTCATGTAGCGGGAGAGGAAGGAGGTCAATCGCCGTAGGTGGTTCAAACCCGTAGACGACCATGAATGGACTTCTCATTGTTGTAGAATGCTTGGGCCGGTTGTAGGCAAACTCCGCATGCGGGATGCAATCTTCCCATGACTTCAAATTCCTCTTGACAAGCACTCGTAGTAGTGTGGATAGGCTTCGGTTCACCACTTCGGTTTGCCCATCGGTTTGTGGGTGCGAGGATGACGAGAACAAAAGCTTGACGTTGAACTTGGCCATTAGTGTCTTCCAAAGGTAACTCATGAATTTGACATCTCTATCCGACACAATGCTTCTTGGTACACCGTGGAGTCTCACAATTTCCCTAAAAAACAAGGAGGCAATATGTGAAGCATCATCCGTTTGAGAGCATGGTATGAAATGAGCCATTTTAGAGAATCGATCAACCACTACAAAAATTGAATCATGACCATATTTCGTTCTAGGCAATCCTAGCACAAAATCCATACTTATGTCGGACCAAGGAGCATAAGGAATAGGCAACGGTGTATAAAGGCCATAGGGGTTGGAAGTGGACTTAGCTTGTAAGCATGTTGTACACCGGCGGCAAAGGCGTTCCACGTCACGGTACATTCTTGGCCAATAGTAGTGAGTTGAGATCATGGCATATGTCTTCTCTCTTCCGAAGTGTCCCATAAGACCACCACCATGTGATTCTTGTAAGAGCAAAAGGCGAAGCGAAGACATGGGAATGCAAAGTTTGTTGCCCTTGAACAAGAATCCTTGGTGCAAATAGAAATCATCGATGCCCTTACCGCTAGAACACTTTGCAAAGATTGGGCCAAAGAAAGTATCAGAAGCATATTGGTCTTTGATTTCATCAAGACCCAACACATGGAAATCCAAACGAGTGAGTAGAAGGGTGAGCTTGCGGGAAAGAGCATCCGCCACTACATTGTCCTTGCCCTTCTTGTATTTGATTACATATGGAAAGGACTCAATGAACTCAACCCATTTTGCATGTCTTTTGTTCAAATTGTGTTGACTTTTCAAATACTTCAAAGACTCATGGTCGGAGTGTATGACAAACTCTTTTGGCCAAAGATAATGTTGCCAAACTTCAAGAACACGAACCAAAGCATAAAGTTCCTTGTCATATATAGGATAGTTGAGGCGTGCACCATCCAACTTCTCGCTATAGTATGCCACGGGTTTTCCATTTTGCATAAGAACTCCACCGATACCGAGTCCACTCGCATCACATTCAATCTCAAAAGTTTTGGAAAAATCGGGAAGAACGAGTAGTGGAGCCTCGGTAAGTCTCTTTTTCAACTCATCAAAAGCTTTTTGTTGGGCCTTGCCCCACACAAACGGAACATTCTTTTTCGTAAGTTCATTCAAAGGGCAAGCAATGGTGCTAAAATCTTTCACAAAGCGGCGGTAGAAACCGGCAAGTCCATGAAAACTTCGGACTTGACCAACATTTGTAGGCGTAGGCCAATTGTGGATGGCCTCAACCTTGGAAGAATCAACTTCAATGCCTTTGGCGGAAACCACAAATCCAAGAAAAACCAACTTGTTTTGAGCAAAGGTGCACTTGGGGAGGTTTTCATAAAGCTTCTCATGACGCAAGATGCATAAGACTTCTCTCACATGTTGCACATGGTCCTCGAGGTTTTTGCTATAAATGCGAATATCATCGAAATAGACAACCACACTCTTGCCAATGAGAGGTCGCAAGATGTGATTCATGAGGCGCATGAAAGTAGATGGAGCATTTGAAAGAACAAATGGCATGACAAGCCATTCATAGAGACCAAGTTTGGTCTTGAATGCCGTCTTCCATTCATCACCAATTGCCATGCGGATTTGGTGGTAGCCACTACGCAAATCTATCTTAGAGAAAATCGTGGCACCACTCAATTCATCAAGCATGTCATCTAAACGCGGAATGGGATGGCGGTAGCGAACGGTAATGGCATTGATGGGGCGACAATCCATACACATTCGTTGCGACTCATCCGGTTTAGGCACGAGAATCACGAGAACCGCGCAAGGGCTTAAGCTTTCACGAACATACCCTTTTTCGAGGAGATCTTGAATTTGGCGTTGAATCTCCTTTGTGTCTTCGGGGTTGGTGCGGTAGGCGGCGCGGTTTGGTAGAGGAGTGATACGTCTCCGACGTATCGATAATTTCTTATGTTCTATGCCATATTATTGATGATACCTACATGTTTTATGCACACTTTATGTCATATTCGTGCATTTTCTGGAACTAACCTATTAACAAGATGCCGAAGTGCCGATTGCTTCGTTTTCTGCTGTTTTTGGTTTCGTAAATCCTAGTAACGAAATATTCTCGGAATTGGACGAAATCAAGTCCCGTGGTCCTATTTTGCCACGAACCTTCCGGAAGACCGAAGAGCATACGAAGTGGGGCCACGAGGTGGCGACACCACATTGCGGCGCGGCCAAGGGGGTCCCGCGCCGCCCGTGGTGTGGGCCCCTCGTCCGCCCCCGACTTCGCCCTTCCGCCTACTTAAAGCCTCCGTCGCAAAAACCCCGATGCGAAAAACCACGATACGGAAAACCTTCCGGAGACGCCGCCGCCGATCCCATCTCGGGGAATCTCGGAGATCTCCTCCGGCACCTCGCCGGAGAGGGGATTCATCTCCCGGAGGACTCTACACCGCCATGGTCGCCTCCGGAGTGATGATTGAGTAGTTCACCCCCGGACTATGGGTCCATAGCGATAGCTAGATGGTTGTCTTCTCCTCATTGTGCTTCATTGTTGGATCTTGTGAGCTGCCTAACATGATCAAGATCATCTATCTGTAATACTCTATGTTGTGTTTGTCGGGATCCGATAGATAGAGAATACCATGTTATGTTAATTATCAAGTTATTACATATGTGTTGTTTATGATCTTGCATTCTCTCCGTTACTAGTAGAGGCTCGGCCAAGTTTTTGCTTTTAACTCCAAGAGGGAGTATTTATGCTCGATAGTGGGTTCATGCCTCGCATTGACACCGGGACAAGTGATGGAAAGTTCTAAGGTTGTGTTGTGTCTGTTGCCACTAGGGATAAAACATTGGCGCTATGTCCGAGGATGTAGTTGTTGATTACATTACGCACCATACTTAATGCAATTGTCCGTTGCTTTGCAACTTAATACTGGAGGGGGTTCGGATGATAACCTGAAGGTGGACTTTTTAGGCATAGATGCAGTTGGATGGCGGTCTATGTACTTTGTCGTAATGCCCAATTAAATCTCGCTATACTTATCATGACATGTATGTGCATTGTTATGCTCTCTCTATTTGTCAATTGCCCGACTGTAATTTGTTCACCCAACATGCTTTTATCTTACGGGAGAGACACCTCTAGTGAACTGTGGACCCCGGTCCATTCTTTAATACTGAAATACAAATCTGCTGCAATACTTGTTTTTCCTGTTTTCTCTCGCAAACAATCATCTTCCACACAATACGGTTAATCCTTTGTTACGAGCAAGCCGGTGAGATTGACAACCTCACTGTTTCGTTGGGGCAAAGTACTTTGGTTATGTTGTGCAGGTTCCACGTTGGCGCCGGAATCTCTGGTGTTGCGCCGCACTACATCCCGCCGCCATCAACCTTCAACGTGCTTCTTGGCTCCTCCTGGTTCGATAAACCTTGGTTTCTTTCGAGGGAAAACTTGCTGCCGTGCGCATCATACCTTCCTCTTGGGGTTGCCCAACGAACGTGTGAAATACACGCCATCAAGCATATTTTCTGGCGCCGTTGCCGGGGAGATCAAGACACGCTGCAAGGGGAGTCTCCACTTCTCAACCTCTTTACTTTGTTTTTTGTCTTGCTTTATTTTATTTACTACTTTGTTTGCTGCACTTATATCAAAACACAAAAAAATTAGTTGCTAGCTTTACTTTATTTACTGTCTTGTTTGCTATATCAAAAACACAAAAAAATTAGTTACTTGCATTTACTTTACTTATTTCATCATGTTTCCTTTTAATTTTACCACAAAAGACATACCGGTAGGACGCGGGTCTATAATTGGGAGAAACAATATAGAAGAATTTTTCACTCATGTTAGTACCACTGAAAATTTTGAAGATAGACACTTGGTAGAACTTGCTCCCACTTATGAAATTGCTGCTGCGCATTTAGTTCGCTTGTTGGAAACTAAATTTGTTAATCTCAATCCTATAATCCAACACATGTTTCTTACACTTGGTGATATGGAAGAGGGGGAAAAGAAATATTTTGTTTTAGAAACCCTTCTTAGAGAATTTGGTGGTCTAGCAAGAGAGGCTAGAAAGGTCTTCGTTAAATTTAATATGCTTGGTTCTCATACCAATTTTGTTAGCCTCCTTGAAAAAATGGACATGGATAGAATAAGGTACACTAATAATGCTAATGATGGTGGGGAGATCAAAGCACCAATACCATGTAAACTCCTAGCTATGAATGATGCACTAGAACATAACTATGCTTGGCTTATTCCTGAAAATTTGTTCGATGAGAGTAGCAAGCCTAAGACTAATGAAAAGGGAGACGCTGAAACTTATGTATCCAATATACTATGCATGGTTGAGAAAACTCCCAACACCCCTGGTTATAATGCCGATGCACCACCCTTTGATGTTACTTGAGATACACTTTCTGCGCCTAGCTGAAAGGCGTTAAAGAAAAGCGCTTATGGGAGACAACCCATGTTTTTACTACAGTACTTTGTTTTATATTTGTGTCTTGGAAGTTGTTTACTACTGTAGCAACCTCTCCTTATCTTAGTTTTATGTTTTGTTGTGCCAAGTAAAGTCTTTGATAGTAAAGTAAGTACTTGATTTGGATTACTACGCAGTTCCAGATTTCTTTGCTGTTACGAATCTGGGTCTATCTCCCTGTAGGTAGCTCAGAAAATTAAGCCAATTTACGTGCATGATCCTCAGATATGTACGCAACTTTCATTCAATTTGGGCATTTTCGTTTGAGCAAGTCTGGTGGCCTAATAAAATCCATCTTTACGGACTGTTCGTTTTTGACAGATTCTGTCTTTTATTTCGCATTGCCTCTTTTGCTATGTTGGATGAATTTCTTTGATCCATTAATGTCCAAGTAGCTTTATGCAATGTCCAGAAGTGTTAAGAATGATTGTGTCACCTCTCGAACATGTGAATTTTTATTATGCACTAACCCTCTAATGAGTTGTTTCGAGTTTGGTGTGGAGGAAGTTTTCAAGGATCAAGAGAGGAGTATGATGCAATATGATCAAGGAGAGTGAAAGCTCTAAGCTTGGGGATGCCCCGGTGGTTCACCCCGCATATTATAAGAAGACTCAAGCTGTCTAAGCTTGAGGATGCCCAAGGCATCCCCTTCTTCATCGACAACATTATCGAGTTCCTCCCCCGAAACTATATTTTTATTCCGTCACATCTTATGCACTTTGCTTGGAGCGTCGGTTTGTTTTTGTTTTTATTTTGTTTGAATAAAATGGATCCTAGCATTCACTTTATGGGAGAGAGACACGCTCCGCTGTAGCATATGGACAAGTATGTCCTTAGGCTCTACTCATAGTATTCATGGCAAAGTTTCTTCTTCGTTAAATTGTTATATGGTTGGAATTGGAA
>NC_061509.1:210465718-210498824 GCF_022539505.1 Lolium rigidum
TAAAGCTGCGAAATTTTTAAAAATATTGGGGACAATGATCCCATTGCTGTAGATCATAATGGTTTAGATTTTGATGATTGTCACATCTCTGAAGTTATGAAGTTCTTACAAAAACTTGCTAAAAGTCCCAATGCTAGTGCTATAAATTTGGCCTTTACAAAACATATTACAAATGCTCTCATAAAAGCTAGAGAAGAGAAACTAAAACCTGAAACTTCTATTCCTAGGAAGTTAGAAGATGGTTGGGAGCCCATCATTAAGATGAGGGTCAATGATTTTGATTGTAATGCTTTATGTGATCTTGGTGCAAGTATTTCTGTTATGCCTAAGAAAATCTATGATATGCTTGACTTGCCACCATTGAAAAATTGTTATTTGGATGTTAATCTTGCTGATAATGCTATAAAGAAACCTTTGGGGATGATTGATAATGTTCGTATTATGGTTAACAATAACCTTGTCCCCGTTGATTTTGTTGTCTTGGATATTGAATGCAATGCATCTTGTCCCATTATATTGGGAAGACCTTTTCTTCGAACTGTTGGTGCTAACATTGATATGAAGGAAGGTAATATTAAATATCAATTTCCTCTCAAAAAAGGTATGGAACACTTCCCTAGAAAGAGAATGAAGTTACCTTATGATTCTATTATTAGAACAAATTATGATGTTGATGCTTCGTCTCTTGACAATACTTGATTCACACTTTCTGCGCCTAGCTGAAAGGCGTTAAAGAAAAGCGCTTATGGGAGACAACCCATTATTTTACTTCTGCACTTTGTTTTTGTTGACGTCAGAAACCCACTGGCGGGCAGAGACGGGCAACACTGTAGAGCCGGGAACAACTAGGGCTGCGGCTGGCCCTAGTCCCTCTGAGCGACGGCCCGCAAAGCCTCCTGATCGCACGCACCGATGTTTATCACAAGGGCGTGCCACCTGACCTATACCGGTCGGGAAGGTGTGGATGATGCCTCGCTTAGTTTCCTGCAGGCACACACGTAAACGTTAAATACGAGCCTCGATCGGCTCTCGGGTTATCACGTGAATCGGCTCAAAGAGCCGATCCACCCATGATTCGACGGGGTGTCCGAATATATGGTGGTCCTGCTTGATCAAGGTAAAGCTAATGAGATCTACGACGATTTAGGGTTTTCACCGCATAATCGGATCATCCTACTCACGATTGGGCCTCGCGCTCGCGCACGGTGACCGTAAGCCGATCCTAGACAGGGCCTAAAAACCAACACGAGGTTGATCCCCGGAACATCCGTTCTAGGACTAGCAAACGCCACCCTACACGACGCTGGATCCTCCAACCCTTTGTAAGGCCTAACTATTGCAGATGTTAAACTAATCCTTGTAGAACAAGGAGCAATCGTAACAGATCAGATCTACTAAACTATGATCAAGCGGGGTGCCGCCCCTACACCTGAGATAGGTGTAAGGGCGGCTAGACATACAAGGGTTGCACTACGAAAGCATGTAACATGAAGAACAATGCTAACCCTAACATGTCTAAGATAACTACATTGCTCGCCATCAAAAAAGGCTTCGATGCGAGCAACGCATGAACAACGTAGGCGAGGCTTGTGCTGCCTAAATCGCATAGATGCGATCTAGGCGGCATGATGCTTACCGGTAGAAACCCTCGAGACGAAGGAGTTGGCGATGCGCGAGATTTGTTTGTGGTTGAACGTTGGTTGTTGTTTATTCCATAAACCCTAGATACATATTTATAGTCCAGCGGACTTTCTAATGTGGGCGTGCACTAAACCGTGCACGAGATAAACTCTAACTTCTAAATCAATACACAATCTACTATATTTAAGATACACGCGGCTAACTAGCCCAAACTTCTAGCACCAGGCCGCTTCAAAGATGCTCCACGTGTAATCTTTCAAAGCCCATCTTCACTTACGGCCCTCCTCCCGATTTGGCCAGAATCGGGTGATAACACATGCCCCCTGGTTTTGATAATGATAATTGCAAAAACCACTCTGTTTTTCCTTGAAGGGTCATGTCGCGGCAGAGCAGAACTGTTGCAGTATTCTTCATCATGACGCCTTGCCTTCACAACTTCTCTGCACGATTCGACAACTCTGGCACCACATCCTTGGAAACTGTCCGAGCATTAAATCTCCACTATAACTTCTGTTACTTAATCACATCGAACAGTCCACCTCCTCACCCCCTTTGCTCAAAACCAGTCGCCCGTCGGAAAACCCTCTTCCTCTACAGCCATGTCTTCTTCTTCCTCCACTCAATCCTCATCCTCAAGCGAATCGGAGCCAGAGGTCAATCAAATGGCCATCTACGATGCTCCCGTGCCAGAGCATTGGGACGCGAGAGAATGGGATTTCTCCATCGAGTCAGAAGCCGACGAACCCCGCACCATTGGGGAGGAAGACCTCCGGTTCCTTGTTGACGGGGAGCTGGAAGCGGTGTGCGCAGACGACTTCCTCTCATGGGAGATAGACCCCTCCTCCGACGAAGAGGAAGGAGAAGCAGAAGAAACCGAAGAAGAAGACTCTTCCGACACCGGGTACCCACCGGCCAAGCGCCTTCGAGGCTGGGCTTGGTCAGATGATGATGACGACGAGGAGGATGAAGACGCTACCGGTGGCTTCATCAGCAGCGACGAGGAGCTCGCCTGTAGCAGCGCCGATGATGGCGGCGACGAGGGCGGTGACAGCCCTTAGATAGGATCCCTAGGATAGGACCCGTAGTAGTAGATAGGGCACTGTATCCCCTAGCACTTCCTTTTGAGAGTACTCTTAGCTCTTTGTGTAAGAAATCTGGCTATCAATGAAGAATTCTCCTTAATTTGACTTTGCCGATTCCTTGTATGCTAATTTGGCCGATTTTTCCTCATCCCGGCTTTGCCGACCGTTAGCCTGATCAATGATCAATGAGCCGATGGCAACACATCGGTCTCTTATGATAAAGTTCGAGATAGATTAATTCAGATCCCAAATTCCAGTCGAACAGGACCAAATCGTAATCGCGCAAACCTTAGGTCTGGGAAATCCAAATCCCCTGAGCTTAATGTTAGTTCTAATCGGCAAAGCTCCAGCATCAATGCCTTCCAGAGAACTTCAGGATCATTGCTGAAAATCTTGATCGCCTCCAACTTTCCTTGCGATACTCTGTTTCTTTGCAGCAACAAACTGGCCCAAAGCCTATCAATCATGATGGCTTCCTCTTCAAATTGGTGGCTCTATTCTGCAAGAATTATCCATCTCTTAAACGAGTTGTGACACAGAGCCAGCCGACTCCAACGAAATTGGCTTCTCAAAACGAAGGACCTTTAGGGCGAGCTGCCCCCCGAGCCTCAGTCAAGGCAAGCACAGAATCGGCTCCCCAGAGCAAAGAACTCTCAAGGTGAGTTGCCCCCCGAGCTTCTTCAGACCGCCTCTAGCGCCTTGTTGACTAGATCGGCTCCTTTCCTTTGGTGGATCTGAGGCAACCCATCCTTGACCTGATCTTCGTGGTCTGCTTACTGCCCCATTACACCTCTTGAGTCGATGACCATGCATCGGCTTTCATATCCTCAAGTCGATGTCTGCTGCATCGGCTGTGCTCAAAATTTTCCGAATTTTTGAATCTCTTTTTTTTTTCGGCCCCCACACTCCAATACCCATCACCAAAGGATGAGCTACTTCTACTGCATATCCTCGTGTTTTATCCACCTGGGTGCCCCCCCGAGCCGATTCTGTCAAGAGAATTGATGGTATCGGCTCTGTTGGATAACATGTTGAACCCAGGCAGAATGGATGGTGAGGATAATTTTGGCCGATTGCTGGAATCGGCCTCCACGTTGCCTGTTCGATGAAGGTTTTGTAATGTCCCTTCGTATAATTTTTTGGGGCCGATCACAAGGATCAGCCTCGCCACGTTTGCTCATTGACGTGCTCTTGCTACACGTTCAGGCCGGTAGATAAAACCAGCCCAATCTCTGACTTTATCATGTTGGTGCGCTTGCTGTCGTCCACCTTGAGTGCATCATATAATCGTGGAGCACTACACTTCGTCGGAAGAACGAGCACCATGTTTGTGCCAGCCGATGTTTCATCATCGGCTTTCCTTTGCTTGGGGTGCCACTCCATTTTCCGTGGACGACCCTCTTCATCTAGGGTTCGCTGAACCTTCGCAGCCAGATCAGGCCTTGCTTTTCTCAATGTGTGCAAATATAACCTCTCGGCCTCCTCCAGGCCGCGCAATCGCTGAACCCTGCGTTTCTGGGAACGGCTAAGTCCATCAGGGCACCACCTTGGCCGGTGATACCTGTCTTCTTCTTCTCCCTCGTCTTCTGAATCTTCGAGATCTTCCAACCGAGGGGACTCAGCTCGTTTGCTTTGTGGCGGGAGAGGCCCTAAGCGCTCGAACACGGACACGCTGGCTGCCTCCTTCTTCTTCCGGTTGCATTCTGGGCAATTGCCGATTGTTGGCAATCGGCTCATTCCTGAATCCCAGCATTGCTCGAAGAAGGGACAATCCCAGTGCCCGTCCTCGTCGTCTCGCTCCCTTGCCTTTTCCTTGGCACAACGCTCGTGCTCCTCCTCATCGGGATTATGCCGACGATGTCTTCTGGCTTCTCTAGCCAGACGATCTCTTTCATCATCATTGCTGGACCGTCGGCGTTGGTCATGCCGACTCACATACTTGCCGAGGAGGTGATCGAGAGAGAGGTCGCCGATATCTTATGTTCTTCACTTCTCCCTCTCGTTACGTAGCGCTTGCCATCTTGGCGGAGCCGATCACGTGGAGCGGCTTCTTCTGTATCCTCGCTATGAGAGCAGCTGCCCTCATCTCCATCCTTGCCAGCGTGGTGTCCAAGATCTACCATATTGATTTGGCACGAGAAATCCGGCTGGCAACCTTCATGGTAAGAATACTCCACCATGTTAACGGCGGGGAAAGGGTGTGTGTCGACCTTCATGGCGTACTGGTTAAAAATCAACCGTCCATTCTCTATCGCCATTTGGATCTGCTGCCGCCACACCCTGCAGTCGTTGGTGGTGTGGGAGAACGTGTTATGCCATTTGCAGTATGGCTTTCCGTTCAGCTCTGCGCCGTGGGGATCTTGTGGCCTTCGGGTACCTTTATATGCTTCTCCGTGAGTAAGAGATCAAAAATCTGCTCGGTTTTGGTCACGTCGAAGTCGAACCCTTTTGGAGGAATTTGTGGCTTCACCCACTTACAGGACACGGGGCTTGTCGTCCGAGTCCATTCAGCTACTGCTACCTCCTGATCTCCCATAGCACCTTCATCTTCGTCTGCCTCAACCAGGACCACCGCACGCTTGAATTTGTCCTGGTAAACATCTGGGTGGCGCTGTTCATATGCTGACGGCTCTGCACCATGTGCGCCAACGAAGGGTAGTCTGCTTGGGAGGCCACGTCCTTGATTGATGATGAGAGACCCACCACCGCCAACTCGACTGCTTCTTTTTCACTTATATGAGCCGAAAAGCATCGGTTCCTAATTGTCCTGAAGCGCTGGACATATTCTGACACTGTTTCCCCGCGCTTCTGTCGTACTTGCGCTAGATCGGCAATGCCAACATCGGAAGCCTCTGAGTGATACTGCTCATGGAACTGTTCTTCCAACTGCTTCCAAGTCCGAATGGAGTTCGGTGGCAGCGATGTGTACCACCCGAAAGCCGATTCTGTGAGGGACTGTGCAAAGAACCTCACGCGCAACTCGTCCGACGCTGAGATCGTGCCCAGCTGTGCCAAATATCGGCTCACATGCTCGATGGAGCTGGAACCATCTGATCCACTAAACTTTGTGAAGTCCGGGAGCCGATATTTGGGTGGTAGCGGGACCAGTTCGTAGTCGTTGGGGTACGGCTTGGTGTAGCCGAACGTCTTCCTTTTCGGCATCATGCCAAGCTGATCTTTCAGAATTGCACAAATCTGATCCGTCTGTGATGGCTGAAGGTGTCGAACCACCGAAGATTCGCCGGGGTGGCATACTTAACCAGCCATGCTTGCTTTTCCGGTTCCGAGCCAAGCTGCAGGAGCTGGGCTGCGGAGGTTTGTCGGAGTGGCGTACTTAGCTAGCCACGATTGCTTCTCGGGATCGGCTCCGACGTTCCTCCTGCCGTTCCGGAGGCCCCCGACACTGCAGCCTGGTTCGAGAGTGCCCAGGTGTTGCAGTCTGGTACGTATGCGCACGCGTATCCGTGCGGGATCTCCTTGGGTGCCTCAGGTAGGAATTGGTAGTCACTAGGATCACCACCAATCTTGTAGACGACGTATGCCGATGAATTCGGCAGTTCCGGTGCTGCCCATGCGAACGGCTGGGGCTGGAGCGGCATCTCTCCTTTGAAAGTACCCAGAGCCGGTCCCGATGGAGAATACCGGTGGCTCATGATTTCCTTGACGACGCGCAGAGCGACACGCTCCAAGGTGTTCACCAGGCTCTCAGAGTGGCGGTGCAGCGAATGAGCCACCATGTAGTTGATTTCCGCCGCGGCGACACCGGTGCGTTCTTCCGACGGGGCGGAAAGGTCCACTCCATCGAGTGCGCCTTCGAGTGTGAAACCCTTCCACCCGACGCCATGGGAGCGGGTTCGGTGGAAAGAGCCGATGAGTTCGGCTTCGAGGGTTGCCTTGATCTCGTCATGCTTCTTCTTGAGTTCATCAGGCAGATCCTCGTACGTGACCGGAGCGTCTTCCGCCATCTCGGATGTAGATGGCGATGTTGCGGATGTCGAAGGTTGTCCCACTGGGCGTGCCAGAATGTGTTGACGTCAGAAACCCCCTGGCGGGCAGAGACGGGCAACACGGTAGAGCCGGGAACAACTAGGGCTGCGGCTGGCCCCAGTCCCTCAGAGCGACGGCCCGCAAAGCCTCCTGGTCGCACGTCCGATGTTTATCACAAGGGCGTGCCACCCGACCTATACCTGGTCAGGAAGGTGTGGATGATGCCTCGCTTAGTTTCCTGCAGGGCACACACGTAAACATTAAATACGAGCCTCGATCGGCTATCAGGTTATCCTGTGAATCGGCTCAAAGAGCCGATTCACCCATGATTCAGACGAGGTGTCCGAATATATGGTGGTCCTGCTTGATCAAGGTAAAGCTAATTAGATCTACGACGATTTGGGGTTTTCACCGCATAATCGGATCATCCTACTCACGATTGGGCCTCGCGCTCGTGCACGGTGACCGTAAGCCGATCCTAGACAGGGCCTAAAAACCAACACGAGGTTGATCCCCGGAACATCCTTTCTAGGGCTAGCAAACGCCACCCTACACGCCGCTGGATCCTCCAACCCTTTGTAAGGCCTAACTATTGCGGATGTTAAACTAATCCTTGATGAAACAAGGAGCAACCGTAACGGATCAGATCTACTAAACTATGATCAAGCGGAGTGCGCCCCTACACCTAAGATAGGTGTAAGGGCGGCTAGACATGCAAGGGTTGCACTACGAAAGCATGTAATATGAAGAACAATTCTAACCCTAACATATCTAAGATAACTACGTTGCTCGCCATCAAAAAGGCTTCAGTACGAGCAACGCGTGAACAACGTGGGCAGGCTTGTGCTGCCTAGATCGCAAGATGCGATCTAGGCAGCATGATGCTTACCGATAGAAACCCTCGAGACGAAGGAGTTGGCGATGCGCCGAGATTTGTTTGTGGTTGAACGTTGGTTGTTGTTTATTCCATAAACCCTAGATACATATTTATAGTCCAGCGGACTTTCTAATGTGGGCGTGCACCAAATCGTGCACGAGTAAGATTCTAACTTCTAAACTAAGATGCGATCTACTATATTAAGATACACGGGCTAACTAGCCCAAACTTCTAGCACAAGGCCGCTTCAAAGATGCTCCACGTGTAGTCTTTCAAAGCCCATCTTTACTTACGGCCCACCTCCTGATTTGGCCAAAATCGGGTGATAACAGCAGCACCGCGAGCCCGCCTCATTAAAAACCTTTCCCGGCCCCACTCGGTGCCCCGAAAAAAGGAAAAGAGTGCGTCTGAAAACTCGCGGGCGTTTCAGTACATTGTATTTTTACAAGGAGGACTATATTTCGACACTAAGCGTAGAAACGCCTTAGCTGTGCCACGTTCCAGGGGTTTTTCTCGGGAACCCCTGTCTTCTTATCCTTGATTCTGTATGCTCCTCCTTCAATGACTTCCGTGACGATGTAAGGGCCAAGCCATGGTGACTCGAGTTTTTCAGTACGATCTTGATTAAGTTGCAGAACTAAATCTCCAACCTGAAAGGATCTTGGTCGCAGACGTCGACTGTGGTAGTTTTTCAGTTCTTGCTGATATTTAGTTACCCTTGATAATACTTCGTCTCTGGCTTCGTCCAATGCATCGACATCGTCTTCCAGTGCCTTTCTAGAAGCCTCCTCATCATATTCCGTGACTCTTGGAGAATCATGCTCTATCTCTATTGGTAGTACTGCCTCGGCTCCATGGACCAGAAAAAACGGAGTTTCCTGTGTCGCCGTATTTGGTGTTGTTCGGATACTCCACAGCACACTTGGCAGCTCCTCTGGCCAAGTATGTCGAGCTTTTTCCAATGGCCCTAACAAACGCTTCTTGATACCATTGCAGATGATACCATTGGCTTTCTCGACTTGGCCATTGGTTTGAGGATGCGCAACTGACGCGAAGTGCAATTTGATGCCTACTTCTGCACAGTACGCCTTGAATTCCTTGGATGTGAAGTTACTGCCATTGTCCGTGACGATGCTGTGAGGTACGCCAAACCGAAAAACAATGCCCTTCACGAATTTTATTGCTGAAGCTGCATCTGGTGAATTTATCGGCTTCGCTTCTATCCACTTGGTGAATTTGTCGACAGCGACGAGCATGTACTCGTATCCTCCTGGCGAAGCTTTATGTAACTTCCCCACCATATCGAGACCCCATTGACCAAAGGGCCAAGATAAGGGTATTGGCATCAATTCTCGTTGCCGGAGAGTGAGGCTTTGCGGCAAATCTCTGGCACGCGTCACAAGTTCGCACTATCTCCTTCGCGTCCTCAATTGCTGTCAACCAGTAGAATCCAGCTCGAAAAACCTTGGCTGCAATAGCTCGACTGCTGGCGTGGTGACCACATATTCCTTCGTGTACGTCCTTCAGGATTGTTCTTCCTTCTTCGGGTGTAACGCATCTTTGCAACACACCCGAGATACTTCGCTTGTACAACTCCCCTTTGACCACCGTGAAAGCTTTGGATCGTCTAATAACTCGCCTTACTTCAACTGGATCGTCGGGTATTGTTTTCCTTAGGATGTATGATATATACGCCTGCATCCATGGAATTTGCACCATCAGTACTAGATCCCGTTCCTCTTCTTCCAATGTTTCTTTCGCAGCCCCCGAGGGTTTCTCATCCTTCTCCTTCTTTGTTGATTTCTTCGGCTTTGTGGATCTCTCCGTTATCTCCTCCCAAAACACACCCGGAGGAATCGCGAGACACTGCGACCCGATGTTTGCAAGAACATCGGCTTCGTCATTGCTAAGCCTGCTGATGTGATTTACTTCGCACCCATCAAATAACTTCTCGAGCTCGTTGTACATTTCCTTGTATGCCACCATGCTATCATTGACTGCGTCACATTGGTTCATGACTTGCTGAGCCACCAATTGTGAGTCGCCAAAGATTTTTAGTCGAGTTGCACCACAAGCTTTCGCCATCTTCATCCCGTGTATAAGAGCTTCGTATTCTGCCTCATTGTTAGACGCATTTGGGAATGTCATCCGTAAGACATATTTTAGTTTGTCGCCTTCAGGTGATATGAGTATCACGCCTGCTCCAGCTCCCTCTAACCTCTTGGACCCGTCAAAGTTCATAGTCCATGTTCTCGATAGATCTGGGGGTCCTGTGTTTTGCAGCTCCATCCACTCTGCGATGAAATCTAGCAGAATTTGTGACTTTATTGCTTTTCTTTTTTCAAACGTGATGTCCCGAGGAGAAAGTTCTATTCCCCAAAGGGAGACACGGCCTGTAGCTTCTGGATTGTTGAGTATATTGGATAAAGGCGCCTCATTGACCACTATTATCGGATGCGCCGAAAAATAGTGCCGCAATTTTCTTGCGGTTGTGAACACTCCGTATGCTAGCTTCTGGTACTGCGGGTACCTCTGTTTTGAAGGCGACAATACTTCACTAATGAAATATACTGGCCTCTGCACTCCATGGAGTTTTCCTTCTTCCTCTCTTTCGACAACTAGTGCCGTGCTGACCACCTGGGGTGTAGCCGCAATGTATAGCAGGAGGGGTTCCTTCTCTTTTGGCGCCACCAAGATTGGTGGTGTCGAAATTGCGCATTTAAGATCCTCGCAAGCTCTATCTGCCTCTTCATTCCACTGGAACTTATCTCCTTGCTTGATTAGGGCGTAGAACGGTAACGTCTTTTCTCCCAGTCTGGCGACGAATCTGCTTAAAGCTGCGACTCGTCCAGTTAGCTGCTGTATTTCTTTCAACTTTGTTGGTTTCCTCATTGTTACTATAGCTTGGATTTTTTCGGTATTAGCTTCGATCCCTCTTGCTGAGACTAGGAACCCGAGAAGTTCTCCTGCAGGGACGCCGAAAGAACACTTCGTCGGATTCAACTTCAGGCAAAACTTATCGAGGTTGTCAAAGGTTTCCTTCAAGTCCTCGATTAGCGTGTCCCCCTTTTTTGATGTTATGACGATGTCGTCGATGTACACTTGTACGTTTTTCCCAATCTGTGTTGCTAGGCACTTCTGCATCATCCGCTGATATGTTGCTCCCGCGTTTTTCAGACCAAAAGGCATTGTTCTATAGCAAAACACGCCGTAAGGTGTGATGAACGCTGTTTTGACCTCGTCCTCTTCTTTCAATCTGATCTGGTTATAACCAGAGTAAGCATCCAGGAAGGAAAGATGTTCACATCCTGCCGTGGAGTCGATAATTTGATCGATCCTCGGGAGGGGAAAGTGATCCTTTGGACAATGTTTATTGAGACACGTAAAGTCGACACACATGCGAAGGACTTTAGTGTTTTTCTTCGGGACCAATACTGGGTTTGCGACCCACGTGGCCTCTGTATGTAGCTCTTTGATGAAACTAGCTTCTCTTAGTCGATCAATCTCTGACAGCATGGCTTTGCGGTTTGGCTCCGAAAAACGCCGCAAAGGTTGTTTTATTGGTCTCGCTAGTGGATCCAAGTTTAGGTGGTGCTCGGCAAGTTCCTTGGGTACTCCTGGCATGTCAGCTGGACACCATGCGAAGATTTTCCAGTGCTCACGGAGGAACTCGACGAGCGCGCTTTCCTATGCGAGGTCCATGTTTGTCACGATGGACGTCGTTTTCTTTGGATCTGTCGGGTGAATCTGCACTTCCTTAGAATCTTTTGCAGTGTTAAAGGTTGATTTCTTGTTGGGCCTCCCTACATCTGGCAGCACATCATAGTCAGTTGTAAGCCTTGACGCCATGTACTCTGCTTGCATCCCGAAGGTTTCTGACAGTCGATGAAAATCCTTGTCACATTTATCGGCTAGCGCGAAGCTTCCTTTGACTGTGATTGGTCCCTTAGGTCCAGGTAACCTCCAAAGTAGGTACGTGTAGTGTGGTACCGCCATGAACTTGGCACATGCTGGTCGTCCCAACAAAGCGTGATACTGCGACGGGAAATCCACGACTTCGAATTCCAGCCTTTCTATCTTGTAGTTTTCTCGGGTCCCAAACTGAACGTCGAGATTGATCCTCCCCAGTGGGTAACTTGGCTTCTCTGGTGTGATGCCATAGAAACGTGTGTCGGTTGGTTTCAAATTTGCTAGGGAAATGTTCATCTTCCTTAGCGTGTCTGCATACATAAGGTTTAAACTGCTGCCGCCATCTATAAACACTCGAGATACGTCGAATCCCGCAATTACTGCTGGTAAGATAAGTGTTGATTGCCCTGGTCGAGGAACTTGCTGCGAGTGGTCCGCTATTGTGAAGCCAATGTCTTGCCCTGACCAATTTAGGTACTCAACCGTTGGTGGAGGCATCTTCTCTGCCATGAACACTTGCCGCGAAATTACCTTCTGAGCCCTATTAGATGGCCTAGCCTTCTGAATCATCGAGACCGCACCATTGGAGTTAGGATCAACATACGGAGGTGGCTGTGGTGCTGCCGCTATTCTGAGCTGATGTCGATTTTCGTCCGTGATCGCGGGAGGATGTGGTATTTGTTACTTGAGCATTGGCTATCCCTGCAACCCGCATCATTGCTTGGAAATTGCGGCAGTCTTTCTGCAGATGTCCTGACTGCCTTTTCCCATTGCTATCGAGATAAAAATGCATCTGGCACGGCCCGTTCATCATATCTTCGGGAGTTACAAAAGATCTCTGAAACCTTGACCCACTATTTTGCCTGTTATTCCGAGGATCATCTCTGTTGTCGCCTTGCTGCTCATTACTCCTTTGATAGTTATTTCCTCCATTGTTTCCTCGAAACCCAACCGATATTTGACCAGGGGCATCGTAACTTGAGAATTGTCGAGGAAATCGGCGCCTATTTTGAAAATTTTGACTGCGGTCCTCCTCTGGTGACCTGTGCCGTTTATTATGCACTGCATCTTCGCCATCTGCCCATCTATTTGCTATTTCCATTAATGCTGATATTGTCTTTCGGTTCGTTCTTCCCAAATCCTCCACAAAATCTCCTCGTCGCACTCCTGCTACAAACGCATCTATCGCTCTCTCGTCAGATATATTTTCTGCCGAGTTCTTGATGATGTTCCACCTTTGAATGTACTTCCTCATTGACTCATCATGCTTTTGTCGACATGACCTCAACTCCTCTAGTGTCGCAGGTTTCTTGCAGGTTGATCGGAAGTTCTTGACAAACACGTCCTCAAAACTATCCCAGCTGTCGATGGAGCCTGGGGGAAGCTTCTTTATCCATGATCTGGCGGCTCCGCTCAGGTGTATTTGAATACTCTGCATGGCTGTTGCTCTAGTTCCATCAATCAATTTTACCGTCTCGAGGTAATCGACTAGCCAATCCTCGGGATCTTGCTTGCTACCGACGAAGGTGGAGTGCATGCGTACTCTTTCTCTTATATGAAACAACTGCCCTATCCAACCAGCTGCCATAGTATTGGGCCTTGAAATTCTAGAAATTGTAGGTTACATAGGCTACTTAAATAGGCTGCAGGCCATCTGCATCAAATATTACTTTGTTGTAAAATTTCTATCTTTGATTGAACGGGGCAAACAAATATTTTGTCTCCGTTTCAAAAAGAAAAAAATGTTACAGCAGCAAATGAAAAGTGTTTTGGCGAGTGATACTAGGAACAGAAATGTAAACTAATTTATTTGCTATAGCATTATCTTCGCTCTATTGCATACGAACTTTTTTATTTTGAATGACAGCAGGAGAGCTGCTATTTCATTGCAATAGTGGAAGAGATACAAAAGAGAAGGAGGACCCAAAGAACGGTCCTCCTAAAAAACAAAACAGAACGAAAACAATCAACCCGGGTCAAAGGGTGTCCCACCGGACAGGTCGACGAGCGGGATTGGCGCACCCGCCATTCTCCAGGTTGCACCTTCATCCGCTAACCGGGATATGAACGCAGCCACCGGCATCTCCTTCTTCTCAAAAATCCGTCTGTTTCTTTCCTTCCACAATTCCCAGCAGATTAGATTGGAGGCTGGGAAGATCTTCTTCCTTTGAGCTTGGGATGGTTGCCCACCATGCCCTTATACCAGTCATGAATAGTGATGTCCTTCCCGATCCACAGTGAGGGATTTAGGGAATCAAGGTCAAGAAGACGCGCCATGTGGTCCCAAACCTTAGTACTGTACGGGCATTCCATGAAGAGATGGTTGGCCGTTTCAAGGTTGCGCCGGCAGAGAGGGCAGAAGTACTCGTTGTCCCATTGTCTCAGAAGCAACTTGTCTGCTGTGAGAACTCTGTTTAGCAGCAGTGTCCAGATGAAAAACTTACACCTAGCAGGGGCCCAGCCTTTCCAGATTAGCTTGCTAAAATCAGAGCCGACTGCGCCCAGAAAATGCAGCCTGTAGGCCGACTTTGCGGTGTATTCCGGCTTGTTCCCGAATCTCCACACAATATCGTCTGGCACGTTTGTGAGACGGACCGATTCAACCAGTTGTGCAAGCCTGATGAGCTGCGGCAGATGTTGCACATCCAGATGGTGGCGAAGGTCGATCATCCATTTGTCATTTGTGAGGGCATCCTTGACCGTTCGGTTCTTTCTCACCGAGATTTTGAATATGTCTGGAGCTATCTCGGCAGGAATCAGATCGAACAGCCACCTATCAGTCCAGAAGGTTGCTTTTGCACCGTCTCCCAAGGAAATTTTGGTTGCAGCAGCAAATAAGGTCTTGTCCTTCTTAGAAGCTGGTATCTGTAGATGGGCCCAAGGCTTGTTGGGCTTCTTCCACTTCTGCCAAAGCCACCTAAGTCTGAGCGCCGAGCCAAAGTCTTTTATGCAGTGGACCCCCAGGCCACCCAAAGCTTTGGGCTCCGCGACCTGTTTCCAGCTGACACGGCACTTCCCTCCATTGCAGTTTGCCTCTCCCGCCCACAGCCATGCCCTACGGCGGCGGTCGAACTCCTTTCTAACCCATGCCGACATATCGTTGATCGTCATGAGGTAGACCGGCAGGGAAGATAACACTGAGTTAAGCATCTCAAGGCGTCCGGCCTTGCTCAAAAGCCTAGCCTTCCAAGTGGCGAGGTATCTGTCGACTTTGTCAAGAAGCGCTTGCCAATCAGCTTTATTTAGTTGTTTCAACGCTAGGGGCATCCCTAGGTAAGTGCAAGGGAAGGAGGTAACAGGGAGACCAATGGTCATGGCAAGGCTGTTGACGTCGATGTCCGCGCAGCTGATGGGCGTGACAGAGCTCTTCTCCCAATTAGTTACAAGCCCGGTGGCGCGCCCAAAGCCAGCCATGATGGCGCTGACACCCCTGATGTCCTCCAAAGTGGGGTTGATGAAAAGCGCGACGTCATCCGCATATAAGGAAGCTCTGAAAGTGCACTTCCGCCCTCTAAGCTTGGTAAGTGTTCCCGCCTCCGAGGCAAGATCGAGCAGACGATGCAGCGGCTCCATGGCTAGGTCGAAAAGGAAGGGGGAGAGAGAATCCCCTTGCCTAAGACCCCTCTGGTGTTCGATAGTCCGGCTCGGAGACCCATTGATGAGCACTTGTGAGGATGCAGTCCTGAAGAGGAGCGCAATCCAGTTCCTCCATCTGAGAGGGAACCCCCTCGCTTCCAGCATGTTGAGGATGTAGGTCCAAGAAACAGTGTCAAAGGCCTTGGCGATGTCCAGCTTAAGAAGCAAGGTTGGCGTCTTGGTTCGGTGGAAGTGCTTTGCTAGGTTTTGCACATAAAGAAAATTGTCTTGGATGCTTCGTCCACTAATGAAGGCGCTTTGGCAGGGGGAGACAAGCTCATCCATCCGAGGCTGCAATCTAGTGGCGAGGATCTTGGAGATCAGCTTTGCAAACACGTGAATCAGGCTAATGGGGCGGTAGTGGGAGATTTGCGTGGGCGTTTCATTTTTTGGAATGAGCACATAGAATGCAGTGTTGAGGTTGTTGAAGGATGGGTCATTGAGGTCGTAGAACTTGTTGAGGGCCCGTAGTAGGTCGTCCTTCACCACAGTCCAGGAGGTTCTGAAAAAACCAGCGGAGAAACCATCAGGGCCTGGCGCTTTGTCAGTTGGAGTGGCAAAGACTGCCGCTTTCAACTCGTCCAAGGAGAAGGGAGCATCCAGACTGGAGAAGTCAGGAGCCGTCAAGCCAAGTTGGTCCCAATTGAATTGCCCAGAGCAAGGCACGTTTGTGCCAATAATCTTGTTCATGTGTGCGGAGATTGCTTCCTCGAGCTCGATTGGGGTAGTTGCGATGCCCTCCTCAGTCAACAAAGACTGGATTCTGTTTTTCTGCATCCTGTGCGAGGCCCTGGAGTGAAAATATTTGGTGTTGGCATCCCCCAGCCGAAGCCACTTGACCCTTGCTCTTTGCCTTGCTTTAACTCTGTTGATGACTGCCAGTCCCACCGCGCGAGCCTTCAAGGTGGAACGCAGCTTCTTTTCATCCACAGTGAGCTGTCTCAGTTCCTGCGCCGTGTCCAGCCGCAAAATAATCTCCTCGCCCACCAGCATTTGCTTCTTAATGTCACCAATGTAGTTCTTGGCCCAAGTGGTGAGACATCTGGCCAAGCGTTTGAGCTTAAAGTCCAAAATCAAAAAGTTGTTCCTGAGAGGGCATGGTTCATTCCAAGATTGTTGCACGACTTCCGTGTATCCCTGGAGAAGCGGCCAAAAGCTCTCAAAGCGGAAGCGGGGCGGTGATCTAAACATCAGATCTTGCACCAACAGGAGGGGGCAATGGTCAGACATGGAGGAAGATTGGGGAAGAAGCTTAGCGGCTGGGAAAAGGTCGTCCCACTCGGAGTTGCAGAAAGCTCTGTCAAGGCGCACGAGAGTGGGGTCGTCTTGCTCATTGCTCCAGGTGAAACGTCTGCCCACCAGCTTGATCTCTCTCAGGTAACTAGCGTCGACCGCGGCTTTGAATTTGCGCATCCAACTACGGTTCACCCTCGGCTTGTTTTTGTCTCCGTCATGCAGAATGAGGTTGAAGTCGCCAATAACCATCCAAGGCCCAGAGACTTGGGCATGGATGGCGACCAACTCGTTGAGGAAGGCGAGCTTGCGCGCATCATCAGACGGCCCATAGACAGAAGACAAGGTCCAGCGATGGCCAGATTCATGATCGGTTAGCTGTACGGTGATGGAGAACTCACTTACAACCACATTGGAAGCATCGAACTTATTCAGGCACCAAAAGATCAGCACCCCACCCCTAGTACCGGTCGCAGGAAGTTCGGCGAACCCCTGGAGAGCTTGCCCCACAAGATCGGCACGATCTTTACTCGTTAGAGCCCCAATCTTGGACTCTTGGACACACAGAATTGAGCATCTTGAGCTGAAAACCAAGTCACGCAGTACAGAGCGCCTGGCAAGGTCATTGAGTCCTCTAACGTTCCAGTTAAGAAGCTTAAGTTGTAGCGACATGATTACTAAATCGACGTGGGCAAACAAGGCGCCGGCGAAGCCGGCAACGGAGAGATGCACGATACAAAGGACAAAGCATGAAGAGCTGAAGGAGGGCCGGCCGGCAACAGGTATGGGCGAGACCCGACAGCAGCGATACAACACACAAATAAAGACAGTCAAGTGAGAAACGTGCGGCGGCACCCCCAATCTGGTAAGGGGCAAAGCAGTGGGCGTCCGTCGGCGACACAACAGTGGCAGTGGTTGTGGTATCCATGGAGACAGGTCGACAAGAGAGGACGGCGCCTAGACCGCCGTGGGCGCCTCCCTCAGCAGCTCGTGAAGGTCCTGCTCTGGGAGAACAAAGCCTGGGCGGTGTGTGGCGTCGGCAAGCAGCGCCAGGCCCTGAAGGCTGTCCTGTGTGAGAGGATTCTGAAACAGGCGGAGGTACTGCGCCTGGATGGCATCGTCGAACTCATCCTCTCTCTGGATTAGCCCGAGCTGCTTGCAGGCGCTCGCTTGGGCGCGGCGGGAGGCCAGCATGGTGGAGGACTTGGTTGCCGGACGTTCACTTCGCCTGATCGCTGTGTCCATGCAGAGGAGGTGGCGTGGAGTCGTGCGCTTCTTCTTTGGCTTGGTGTTGGTGGGGAAGCCGAGCAGGGACGGAGAGATCATCCCAAGAAGCTTGCTCATGAGGGAGGTTTTGGGGTCAACCTGCAGCTGCCCCACTCCCTGGGTGATTCCCTCCATCAAACCTGGGCCGACGAGGTTGGCGTCTCTCAGCGCACGAAGTGCATTGGACTTGAGAGTAACTTCGCAGAGAGAAGCATCATCGAGATCCTCTGAGGAAGAGTCGGAGAGCGGAGGCGGAGCCGGCCGGGCTGGAGGCGTGGAGAATATGTCCTGTAGCTGCCATCCTGGCGAGGTGGGCGTGGCCAGCGCCTGCCCGCTGTGAGCTGCGGCGAGGAGCTTCTCCGATCCTCCTAGCGCGTCATCCTCCATGGCAAGGCGCGGCTGCAGCAGATCGGAAGGAGGCTGCTCCGCTAGCGGCGTCGGATCCTCCTGCCACAGCTCCTGCCATGCCTGAATGGAGGTGCTGTTTGGCACGAACTCAGCGGACTGCTCCCCAAAGAATGCGGCCCATTGGTCCACCGCTTGGTGTTCCGGAGGCAAGTGCAGCGGCGATCGCAGGTGCGGAGGAGACAGTGGGTAGTAGGTGCGCGTGTCGTCCGCTTGGACGTCAGCGATGTTCGCCGACCAACGATCTTCCAAACCCCCGCAACCCAGCCCTGGCTGGGGCCCAGGAAGCCCCTCCCAAGGGATGAGCGGGGAAGGAGGCGGCGGAATGCAGCTGGTGAAGTGCAACAGGCCAGCAGGGCTGGCAGCGCGCCCCCCGCACCGCCAGGCTTCAGCGTCACCAAAGGCGACCATGGGCGGGGACGGAAGCGAGACAGCTGCCGGATAGGCAAGGAGACCCGGGGGAGGTGATGGAGTGCAGCCCCAGGCTCGAGAATCGGTCGGCGTGCGGGACCTGCTCTTGCTTCGACGGCTGGAAGCGCGCGGAGGTGACGGCGCAGCCGCCTGGACGGCGAGCTGATCCTTAGCCGCAACGGAGCGGGCGGCAGCTGCCCCGATGCTTCGAGAACGATGGCGAGTGGTGTCCCCACGACGGCGTCGGTCTGGGGAACGGCTGTGGCGGCGATCATAGCCCTCATGGTGATTGTGGCGCCGCTCCGCGCTCCGGCGCGAGCCTCCAGCGTGGCCCGCAGCATCGCTGTCGCGGCGGTCACCGCGCCTGCTTCCATCGCGCCGGGCATCGTGGGCGTCGTCTCGATCGTCGTCCCGGCGGCGGCTGTGGCTAGACGGGCCGAGGCGGTCACGGACCGGACGGGTGCGCGGCCCAGGCATGCCATCCTCGACGCCAAAGTGCCAGTCCTTGCGGTAGACTAGGGGCCAGAGCACACCCCGGCGACGGCGGCCCTCGTCGATAGGCGAGTAGTCGATGACCTTGTCGAGATGGATCAGGATCCTGTAGAGCGGTCCGTCACGCCCCTCCTCCGCCGGCGTACCCTCCGGCAGGTCCTGGCGACGCTCCGCTGGTCGGTTGAGGATGGAGTGGGGCTTGACCTTGGGGATGAGGTCCGGGTCCAGGCACCAGACCCAGACGAAGAGCGCCGCCGTGTTGTCGCGGCGGGTCGAGCGGCGCTCGATCTTGTCGAGCTCGCATGCGCCTCCCAGCACCGCCTTGATGGTAGGCTCGTCGTCCCACGCATTGAGCGGGAGACACTCCACGGCCAGCCGGCAGTAGAACCGCCAAGTCTGCGGGCGCCCCCGCGTCGTTGGTGACCAAGTCGTGAGCGTGAAGGAGCCGCGGCGCAGCAGGACAGTGCCTCGCTCCAGGGCCATGTCGCGCTGCCAAGGCTGATCGAACCTGGCCAGGAAGTCATCCGGGAACGAGGCCGACACGTGGATGTCCTCCCATGGAAACTTCAGCTCTTCCTGTAAGGCCTTGGCGATGGACCGAGTACTGATATTGAGCCTTGGGTCGGAGACAAGGATGGCGAGGTGGGTGCGTCTCATGTCGGTGGCGGCGACCTCCATCTCTGGCATGCTCAAGGAAGAGCTGTACACCTCCCCGGGCCGATTCGACGGGTGCCCAGGCTCGAGCTCCATCTCAAGCCGCCTCCTGGGGGAAGGCATGGCCGCAGCGCTTGCTTGCGGTTGTCGAGGCGGCGCAGGAGGGAGGGGCCGCGCCGCCGAGGGCACGCCGGGAGCAGCGGAGCGCTTGGAGAGGCAGTCGCGGGCGCGGTGCCCCGGCTTCTTGCACTCCAGGCAGCGCACGGTATCTTTGCAGTCACAAACGAAGTGGAGGGCGGAAAGGCATCGGAAGCAACGGCCTTTGAAGGGATCCGATTCCGACGCCATCTCTCCTCTTGAAGATCTCTGCATCGGAGCAGCACGCGCAGCTCTAGAAGAGGAAGGGTTAATCTTACTCCACCAGAATTTGGGGCGAACGATTTGCCACTTTCCTTGGGGATCTAGGGGAATCCGCTGCCTTAACTCCTCTTCAGCTCGATTTGGGGCAACGATAATGGAGCGCAGCCGAACGTCCCTGGGACGGGCTTGGGCATGGAGGGGAAAGCTCCGGGCCTCGAGCGACGCAGCGGTCCGAGGCTTGTCTCCAGGCTTGAGCGGAGGCGGAGGTGGCAGGAGCACAGCGCACGCGGCAGCAGCAGTGCCCAGCCCCGCCGCGGCCGCAGAGCTAGCCTGGTGGCTAGGCGGCGAGGCGCAGCCCGCCCGAGGCGCAGGCGCCATTGAAGGCGAGGCAGACCCTGACCGGCGCGCAGGGCAGTTAAGCCGGCGGAGCGCTTGTTCCGCAGATCCCGCCAGGATCTCCGGCGAGAGGGATCCGAACTGGAGATCCAGTCCAGCAAGGACCGGCGCCGAGCTGGGAGACGCCCGCGGCTGCGGGAAGGCAGGGGAGGCCGCCGGCGCGGCGGAAGGGTTGGGGGTGGCAGCCCCGGCCTGGAACGACCGAGGCGCGGAGGGAGGAGGGGGAAGCTCTCGCTCACTCATCGACCGAGGCGCAATCATACCTGGAATGGATGCTCTGTGCCTCGGACGGTCATTCTGATGGAATAAATTTTTTTTTTTTTTGACCAGTGGATTTTATCACCCATACGAACTTATAGATAGGACCCAGTGAAAGAACGAAATATGGTTCCAGACTTCCAGTTGGCCTTTGCTTATGCTGGAAGTGGAGTGTGCACAGCTTACCTCGAATCTACTGGTATCTTCACCTTTCCTAAGGTCACGAAGATACTTAAATTTATTGTCACTTCTTTTGATTGTGCTCGTCATGGCACACTTAATCTGCAATTTTGATAATCGTTTAGCAAAAGAAACACTAACGGGCTATCTCATCCACAGTCAGTGCATGCTACATTTTGCTAGTTGGTATATCATGTTCAGATTTGAATGGCTACAATGTCGAAAACACACGCAGCACTAGCAGAGTTCTTCTAGACTAACGCTCAGTGTGCAGCTACTAGACATCCAAGTACTATTACTATCTTACAGGTATGGGAATACAGGAGAAGAGAACTGAAATTTTATCACCTATGCAATTCTGTCTATTTGAGTAAATGAATGAATGGATTTATACTTGGCTGAACTCCCAGTCATTGCACACACCCACGTCTATGGTCATCGTCTTGTTCCTCTCGCCTTCTTTCCTCGGAGAGGACAGCACCCTGCAACAATTCCTCATCGGCGACTGCAAGTTCCGGTAGATTAGCAGTCAGTACTACTAACATCAATGGCAGGACTGGTGTAATAACAATGCTTTGACCATTGAAATCTGAATTCGGAATAGAAGGAAATTCTGAGTTCACATAACAAGACAGAGCACGGTGAAGATTACCCGGTCCCATAACCCGGGGTCAGGCTTCTTGAGCACGATGATGGTGTCCAGCAGCGCGTCCGGGTCGGCGATATTCCACCGGCACGGCGGTCGTAGCTCGTTGCGGTGGCGCCACCGCTGGTACCTCGTCACGGTGGTCTCCCCTGTGCGCACCACCGTGCGGCGCGCCGACGCCAGGTAGTACAGCGCCGGTTTCTCGCACTGGTTGCGAGCCAGGGGCCTCGTGTTGAACGCGTGCGACTTGTAGTCCGCGCGCCGGTACCAGTTGAGGAACGTCCGCGCCGGCATCTCCATCTCCCGCGCCGGCATCACGCCCCTCGCCACCGTCACCACGAACCCCCACGCCACCGACACCGTCCACCGGTTGGCCGCGTCATAGCATATCGACTGCTGCATCACGCCCGCCGAGTCCAGCATCACCGGCCCGTCGAACAGCCTCCGCAGCGCCGCCTGGCGCGACCGCACGTTGGGGAACAGCGGCCGCACCACGTCGAGGTGGTGCAGCGACACGAGCGGCGCCACCGGGTGGGCGGCGAGGAGGCCCAGGAGGTCCCCGTACACGTCGTACTGGTGGAACCCCGCGTGCCTCGTGAGCGGCACGCCCAACTCGGCCATGCACGCCTGGATCCGGTCGTCGCTGCCGTAGAGCGACGGGTACCGGCGGATGCAGGCGTCCTGCATCCGCTCCAGCCTCGCCGCCAGAGGCTGGCTGATGGCGAAACCGCCGCCGCCAAACGCCATCCCGTACGAGAAGAAGATGTTCTGCAGGTGGCTCTCGGAGGGGGAGCCGATGTAGTAGGGCTGCCGGTGGTCGAGCCTCCCGAGAACGGCGAGGAGGTTGTCCGGGAGGAAGATCGTGTCATCGTCGCCCATGACGAACCAGCGCACGTCTGGGAGCCCGAGGCGGAATGTCTCGGAGACGATGCGGGAGATGCGGATCGCGGAGCGGTGGCCGCGACGGTGCGTGTAGGGGAAACCGGAGGTGTCCGAGGAGATCTTGATGGCCGGCAGCCCCGCCGGCACGCTAGACTCCCGCACGCCGTGGTCCAGCCACACGAACCCTCGCATGCCCGAGTTAGGGCGCCACCAGATCTTGATGTACTCCTTCCGCTTATCCCACAGGCGCGCCGACGCCGCGATGCCGAACACCACGTGCTGCAGCGTCGTTGCTGTCGTTGACACCGTGGCCGTGGCGGGTGCCGGAGGCGGCCTCGCCGTGGGCACCGTGACTGTGGCGGGTGGCTGCGGCGGTGCCTTCGCCAATACCGTGATCGTGGCGGGTGGCGGCGGTGTCGTCGCCCTCAACACCGTGATCGTGGCGGGTGGCGGCGGTATCGTCGCCCTCAACACCGTTACCGTGGCAGGTGGAGGCGGCGGTGGCGTCGACGAGGTATTTTTGTGGGTGGTGACGTGGGAGAAGGAGGCGGTGGCGACAACGCGACCAAGATCAGGGGGGCAGGATGGTGTGGAGGAGAGGATGGCGTGGAGGGCGTAGAGAATGTACATGACGGTGAGAGGGAAAAGCAAGAGGAGGATGTAACGGAGGAAGGAGGTCGCCAGGGTCTCCTTGCCGCCGCCGGGGCCTGCCCCGGCGGCGGCCTTCATTGTCCGCGCCGTCTCCGGACGCCGTTACATCTATCCTCCCCTGCCCGTTCTGATGATCCTCGTAGCCGCCGTCGTTGTCGGCTTCTCTGGAGGCGGGCGGCGAAATGGATCGTATTCGTTGGGAGAAATTAAGCGAGAGAAATTTTGACGGGAGAACAAGCCGGGATCGAGCTCGCCGGGATTGCGGGCTCTGCCGCGCGCGTCGTTGGGATGAGCGGTTCAGCTCCTCGTCTCCGTTCATTTCAGCAATTTTCTCTCTTCTTGTTGCGGCCGCTGTGCTTTGCGTGCCTGCCAGCGTGCGCGCATGGATCGGATGCTATCGTGTATTGTGGAGGTGGGTTTAGTTTCTTGGGCCGATTCATCAGTCCAATCGACGGTCTCTGTTGTCCGGTGAATTCGACGGCACACAGCGCCAGTCACAATTTTTTTTTTAAAAGACAATATATTAAGCTAGCAAGGCAGCCTCATTAAACGCCTTCCAGTCCCTTAGGTACCCTGGTAAAGAAAAGTACGCGTCTGAAACTTGCTGCTCCACTCAAAATTCCGTTACATCGTTCATGAGTTTTATCTAAGAGAAAGCTAGGGGTTCATCGACTCAATTAGAAGATAATTCATGAGAGAAACTAAACCTAGCTAACTCCCTCCCGGGCGGCGGCGGAGGATCTACCCACCCCGCTCCGAGCAGCCTCCCCCGGACCGCCGCACCTCAGCTGCCGCTGCTGCCGGCCTCGGCCCCGGCCCCGACCCTGGCCATGGCCCCGGCTCCGGCCCCGGACCGGCCACAGCCCCGGCCCCGGCCTCGGCCACGGCGGCGGTGGCGGCGCCACTTCCGTCGAACGACGAGGGGGAGGAGAGGGTTTCCACGGTGGCGTCCCATGGGAGGTGATGAGGCGCCGGTGGAGGAAGTCGGGCGGCACGGCTACTTGGCCGGGGCCTGATGTTCTCCTTCGGTAGCCATGGAGGATTCGGCGGAGCGGTGGCGGCCTCCGCCCCCGCTGACGGTTCAGCGGTGGTACGCATGATCCGCGTCGCCGTCTTCTTCCCTGGTGATCCGGCAGGAGGGTGATGGCGTGTACAGCACACGTCCGTTGGGAACCCCAAGAGGAAGGTATGATGCGCACAGTAGCAAGTTTTCCCTCAGAAAGAAACCAAGGTTTATCGAACCAGGAGGAGCCAAGAAGCACGTTGAAGGTTGATGGCGGCGGGATGTAGTGCGGCGCAACACCGGAGATTCCGGCGCCAACGTGGAACCTGCACAACACAACCAAAGTACTTTGCCCCAACGAAACAGCGAGGTTGTCAATCTCACCGGCTTGCTGTAACAAAGGATTAGATGTATAGTGTGGATGATGATTGTTTGCAAAGAACAGTAGAACAATAGCAGCATATTTGTATTTCATATGTAAAGAATGGACCGGGGTCCACAGTTCACTAGAGGTGTCTCTCCCATAAGATAAATAGCATGTTGGGTGAACAAATTACAGTCGGGCAATTGACAAATAGAGAGGGTATAACAATGCACATACATGACATGATGAATATTGTGAGATTTAATTGGGCATTACGACAAAGTACATAGACCGCTATCCAGACATGCATCTATGCCTAAAAAGTCCACCTTCGAGGTTATCATCCGAACCCCTTCCAGCATTAAGTTGTAAAACAACGGACAATTGCATTAAGTATGGTGCGTAATGTAATCAATAACTACATCCTCGGACATAGCACCAATGTTTTATCCCTAGTGGCAACAAGACATCCACAACCTTAGAACTTTCTCGTCATCGTCCCGCATTTAATGGAGGCATGAACCCACTATCGAGCATAAATACTCCCTCTTGGAGTTAAGAGAAAAAACTTGGCCAGAGCCTCTACTAATAACGGAGAGCATGCAAGATCATAAACAACACATAGGTAATAGATTGATAATCAACATAACATAGTATTCTCTATCCATCGGATCCCGACAAACACAACATATAGAATTACGGATAGATGATCTTGATCATGTTAGGCAGCTCACAAGATCCGACAATGAAGCACATGAGGAGAAGACAACCATCTAGCTACTGCTATGGACCCATAGTCCAGGGGTGAACTACTCACTCATCACTCCGGAGGTGACCATGGCGGTGAAGAGTCCTCCGGGAGATGAATCCCCTCTCCGGCAGGGTGCCGGAGGTGATCTCCAGAATCCCCGAGATGGGATTGGCGGCGGCGGCGTCTCGCAAGGTTTTCCGTATCGTGGCTCTCGGTACCGGGGGTTTCGCGACGAAGGCTTTAAGTAGGCGGAAGGGCGACGCGGGGGCCACACGAGGGCCCCACACGCCGTGGCCGCGCGGCCAAGGGCCAGGCCGCGCCGCCCTGTTGTGTCGGCGCCTCGTGGCCCCACTTCCTTTCCCCTCGGTCTTCCGGAAGCTTCGTGCAAAAATAGGACCCCGGGCGTTGATTTCGTCCAATTCCGAGAATATTTCTTTACTAGGATTTCGAAACCAAAAACAGCAGAAAACATCAACTGGCTCTTCGGCATCTCGTTAATAGGTTAGTGCCGGAAAATGCATAAATACGACATATAATGTGTATAAAACATGTAGATATCATCAATAATGTGGCATGGAACATAAGAATATATCGATACGTCGGAGACGTATCAGCATCCCCAAGCTTAGTTCCTGCTCGTCCCGAGCAGGTAAATGATAACAAAGATAATTTCTAGAGTGACATGCCATCATAACCTTGATCATACTATTGTAAACATATGTAATGAATGCAGCGACCAAAACAATGGTAATGACATGAGTAAACAACTGAATCATAAAGCAAAGACTTTTCATGAATAGTACTTAAAGACAAGCATCAATAAGTCTTGCATAAGAGTTAACTCATAAAGCAATGATTCAAAGTAAAGGTATTGAAGCAACACAAAGGAAGATTAAGTTTCAGCGGTTGCTTTCAACTTATAACATGTATATCTCATGGATAATTGTCAACATAGAGTAATATAACAAGTGCAATATGCAAGTATGTAGGAATCAATGCACAGTTCACACAAGTGTTTGCTTCTTGAGGTGGAGAGAGATAGGTGAACTGACTCAACATAAAAGTAAAAGAAAGGCCTTCAAAGAGGAAAGCATCGATTGCTATATTTGTGCTAGAGCTTTTATTTTGAAAACAAGAAACAATTTTGTCAACGGTAGTAATAAATCATATGTGTCATGTAAATTATATCTTACAAGTTGCAAGCCTCATGCATAGTATACTAATAGTGCCCGCACCTTGTCCTAATTAGCTTGGACTACCGGGATCATCGCAATACACATGTTTTAACCAAGTGTCACAAAGTGGTACCTCCATGCCGCTTGTACAAAGGTCTAAGGAGAAAGCTCGCATTTTGGATTTCTCGCTTTTGATTATTCTCAACTTAGACATTCATACCGGGACAACATGGACAACAGATAATGGACTCCTCTTTAATGCATAAGCATGTAGCAACAATTAGTGTTCTCATATGAGATTGAGGATATATGTCCAAAACTGAAACTTCCACCATGGTTCATGGCTTTAGTTAGCGGCCCAATGTTCTTCTCTAACAATATGCATGCTCTAACAATTAAAGTGGTAGATCTCCCTTACTTCAGACAAGACGGACATGCATAGCAACTCACATGATATTCAACAAAGAGTAGTTGATGGCGTCCCCAGAAAACATGGTTATCGCACAACAAGCAACTTAATAAGAGATAAAGTGCATAAGTACATATTCAATACCACAATAGTTTTTAAGCTATTTGTCCCATGAGCTATATATTGCAAAGGTAAAGAATGGAAATTTTAAAGGTAGCACTCAAACAATTTACTTTGGAATGGCGGAGAAATACCATGTAGTAGGTAGGTATGGTGGACACAAATGGCATAGTGGTTGGCTCAAGGATTTTGGATGCATGAGAAGTATTCCCTCTCGATACAAGGTTTGGGCTAGCAAGGTTATTTGAAACAAACACAAGGATGAACCGGTGCAGCAAAACTCACATAAAAGACATATTGTAAACATTATAAGACTCTACACCGTCTTCCTTGTTGTTCAAAACTCAATACTAGAAATTATCTAGACTTTAGAGAGACCAAATATGCAAACCAAATTTAGCAAGCTCTAGGTGTTTCTTCATTAGTGGGTGCAAAGTATATGATGCAAGAGCTTAAACATGAGCACAACAATTGCCAAGTATCAAATTATTCAAGACATTTTAGAATTACTACATGTAGCATTTCCCAATTCCAACCATGTAACAATTTAACGAAGAAGATTCAACCTTCGCCATGAATACTATGAGTAAAGCCTAAGGACATATTTGTCCATATGCAACAGCGGAGCGTGTCTCTCTCCCACACAATGAATGCTAGGATCCATTTTATTCAAACAAAACAAAAACAAAAACAAACCAACGCTCCAAGCAAAGTACATAAGATGTGATGGAATAAAAATATAGTTTCAGGGGAGGAACCTGATAATGTTGTCGATGAAGAAGGGTATGCCTTGGGCATCCCCAAGCTTAGACGCTTGAGTCTTCTTAGAATATGCAGGGGTGAACCACCGGGGCATCCCCAAGCTTAGAGCTTTCACTCTCCTTGATCATATTGCATCATTCTCCTCTCTTGATCCTTGAAAACTTCCTCCACACCAAACTCGTAACAATTCATTAGAGGGTTAGTGCACAATAAAAATTAACATGTTCAGAGGTGACATAATCATTCTTAACACTTCTGGACATTGCATAAAGCTACTGGACATTAATGGAACAAAGAAATTCATCCACCATAGCAAAAGAGGCAATGCGAAATAAACGGCAGAATCTGTCAAAACAGAACAGTCCGTAAAGATGGATTTTATTGAGGCACCAGACTTGCTCAAATGAAAATGCCCAAATTGAATGAAAGTTGCGTACATATCTGAGGATCACGCACGTAAATTGGCATATTTTTCTGAGCTACCTACAGAGAGGCAGGTCGAAATTCGTGACAGCAAAGAAATCTGTTACTCCGCAGTAATCCAAATCTAGTATGAACCTTACTATCAAAGACTTTACTTGGCACAACAAAGCACAAAACTAAGATAAGGAGAGGTTGCTACAGTAGTAAACAACTTCCAAGACTCAAATATAAAACAAAAATACTGTAGTAAAAACATGGGTTGTCTCCCATAAGCGCTTTTCTTTAACGCCTTTCAGCTAGGCGCAAAAAGTGTATATCAAGTGTTATCAAGAGACGAAGTATCAACATCATAACTTGTTCTAATAATAGAATCAAAAGGTAACTTCATTCTCTTTCTAGGGAAGTGTTCCATACCTTTCTTGAGAGGAAATTGATATATAATATTACCTTCCTTCATATCAATGGTGGCACCAACAGTTCGAAGAAAAGGTCTTCCCAATATAATGGGACAAGATGCATTGCATTCAATATCCAAGACAACAAAATCAACGGGGACAAGGTTATTGTTAACGGTAATGCGAACATTATCAACTCTCCCCAAAGGTTTCTTTATAGCATTATCAACAAGATTAACATCCAAATAACAATTTTTCAATGGTGGCAAGTCAATCATATTATAGATTTTCTTAGGCATAACGGAAATACTTGCACCAAGATCACATAAAGCATTACAATCAAAGTCATTGAACTTCATCTTAATGATGGGCTCCCAACCATCCTCTAGCTTTCTAGGAATAGAAGTTTCAAGTTTTAGTTTTTCTTCTCTAGCTTTTATGAGAGCATTTGTAATATGTTTTGTGAAAGCCAAGTTTATAGCACTAGCATTAGGACTCTTAGCAAGTTTATGTAAGAACTTTATAACTTCAGAGATGTGACAATCATCAAAATCCAAACCATTATGATCTACAGCAATGGGATCATCATCCCCGATGTTGGAAAAAATTTCAGCAGTTTTATCACAGGTAGTTTCAGCAGTTTTAGGCAATTTTGCACGCTTTGCACTAGGAGTAGTAACATTGCCAACACCAATTATTTTATTATTAGTAGGAGGTGCAGCAACATGTGAATCATTAACATTACTAGTGGTGGTAATAGTCCAAACTTTAGCTACATTATTCTCTTTAGCTAGTTTTTCATTTTCTTCTCTTTCCCACCTAGCATGCAATTCGACCATCAATCTTATATTCTCATTAATTCTAACTTGGATGGCATTTGCTGTAGTAACAATTTTATTTTCAATATCCTTATTAGGCATAACTTTCGATTTCAAAAGATCAACATCGAGGCAAGACTATCAACCTTAGAAGCGAGAATATCAATTTTATTGAGCTTTTCCTCAACAGATTTGTTAAAAGCGGTTTGTGTACTAATAAATTCTTTAAGCATAGCTTCAAGTCCAGGGGGTGTGTTCCTATTATTGTTGTAAGAATTCCCATAAGAATTAGCATAACCGTTACCATTATTATAAGGATATGGCCTATAGTTATTACTAGAATTGTCCGATAAGCATTGTTGTTGAAATTATTATTTTTAATGAAGTTCACATCAACATGTTCTTCTTGGGCAACCAATGAAGCTAACGGAACATTATTAGGATCAACATTAGTCCTATCATTCACAAGCATAGACATAATAGCATCAATCTTATCACTCAAGGAAGAGGTTTCTTCGACAGAATTTACCTTCTTACCTTGTGGAGCTCTTTCCGTGTGCCATTCAGAGTAATTGATCATCATATTATCAAGAAGCTTTGTTGCCTCACCAAGAGTGATGGACATAAAGGTACCTCCAGCAACTGAATCCAATAGGTTCCGCGAAGAAAAGTTCAGTCCTGCATAAAAGGTTTGGATGATCATCCAAGTAGTCAGTCCATGGGTTGGGCAATTTTTAACCAAAGATTTCATTCTTTCCCAAGCTTGTGCAACATTCTCATTATCTAATTGCTTGAAATTCATTATGCTACTTCTCAAAGATATAATTTTAGCAGGGGGATAATATCTACCAATAAAAGCATCCTTGCATTTAGTCCATGAATCAATACTATTCTTAGGCAGAGATAGCAACCAATCTTTAGCTCTTCCTCTTAATGAGAAAGGAAACAATTTTAATTTTATAATGTCACCATCTACATCTTTATACTTTTGCATTTCACACAATTCAACAAAATTATTGAGATGGGCAGCAGCATCATCGAACTAATACTGGAAAATTGCTCTCGCATAACAAGATTCAGTAAAGCAGGTTTAATTTCAAAGAATTCTGCTGTAGTAGCAGGTGGAGCAATAGGTGTGCATAAGAAATTATTATTATTTGTGGTTGTGAAGTCACACAACTTAGTATTTTCAGGAGTGGCCATTTTAATAGTAGTAAATAAAGCAAACTAGATAAGATAAATGCAAGTAACTAATTTTTTTGTGTTTTTGATATAGAGTGCAAGACAGTAAATAAAGTAAAGCTAGCAACTAATTTTGTTTTGTTTTGATATAATGCAGCAAACAAGGTAGTAAATAAAATAAAGCAAGACAAAAACAAAGTAAAGAGATTGGATTGTGGAGACTCCCCTTGCAGCGTGTCTTGATCTCCCCGGTAACGGCGCCATAAAATATGCTTGATGGCGTGTACAGCACACGTCCGTTGGGAACCCAAGAGGAAGGTATGATGCGCACAGTAGCAAGTTTTCCCTCAGAAAGAAACCAAGGTTTATCGAACCAGGAGGAGCCAAGAAGCACGTTGAAGGTTGATGGCGGCGGGATGTAGTGCGGCGCAACACCAGAGATTCCGGCGCCAACGTGGAACCCGCACAACACAACCAAAGTACTTTGCCCCAACGAAACAAGCGAGGTTGTCAATCTCACCGGCTTGCTGTAACAAAGGATTAGATGTATAGTGTGGATGATGATTGTTTGCAAAGAACAAGTAGAACAATAGCAGCAGATTTGTATTTCAGATGTAAAGAATGGACCGGGGTCCACAGTTCACTAGAGGTGTCTCTCCCATAAGATAAATAGCATGTTGGGTGAATAAATTACAGTCGGGCAATTGACAAATAGAGAGGGCATAACAATGCACATACATGACATGATGAATATTGTGAGATTTAATTGGGCATTACGACAAAGTACATAGACCGCTATCCAGCATGCATCTATGCCTAAAAAGTCCACCTTCGAGTTATCATCCGAACCCCTTCCAAGTATTAAGTTGTAAAACAACATGACAATTGCATTAAGTATGGTGCGTAATGTAATCAATAACTACATCCTCGGACATAGCATCAATGTTTTATCCTTAGTGGCAACAAGCACATCCACAACCTTAGAACTTTCCGTCACCGTCCTGCATTTAATGGAGGCATGAACCCACTATCGAGCATAAATACTCCCTCTTGGAGTTAAGAGCAAAAACTTGGCCAGAGCCTCTACTAATAACGGAGAGCATGCAAGATCATAAACAACACATAGGTAATGGATTGATAATCAACATAACATAGTATTCTCTATCCATCGGATCCCGACAAACACAACATATAGAATTACAGATAGATGATCTTGATCATGTTAGGCAGCTCACAAGATCCGACAATGAAGCACATGAGGAGAAGACAACCATCTAGCTACTGCTATGGACCCATAGTCCAGGGGTGAACTACTCACTCATCACTCCGGAGGCGACCATGGCGGTGAAGAGTCCTCCGGGAGATGAATCCCCTCTCCGGCAGGGTGCCGGAGGTGATCTCCGTAATCCCCCGAGATGGGATTGGCGGCGGCGGCGTCTCGGTAAGGTTTTCCGTATCGTGGCTCTCGGTACCGGGGGTTTCGCGACGAAGGCTTTAAGTAGGCGGAAGGGCAACGCGGGGGCCACACGAGGGCCCCACACGCCGGGCCGCGCGGCCAAGGGCCGGGCCGCGCCGCCCTGTTGTGTCGGCGCCTCGTGGCCCCACTTCCTTTCCCCTCGGTCTTCTGGAAGCTTCGTGCAAAAATAGGACCCTGGGCGTTGATTTCGTCCAATTCCGATAATATTTCTTTACTAGGATTTCTGAAACCAAAAACAGCAGAAAACATCAACTGGCTCTTCGGCATCTCGTTAATAGGTTAGTGCCGGAAAATGCATAAATACGACATATAATGTGTATAAAACATGTAGATATCATCAATAATGTGGCATGGAACATAAGAATATATCGATACGTCGGAGACGTATCAGCATCCCCAAGCTTAGTTCCTGCTCGTCCCGAGCAGGAAACGATAACAAAGATAATTTCTAGAGTGACATGCCATCATAACCTTGATCATACTATTGTAAACATATGTAATGAATGCAGCGATCAAAACAATGGTAATGACATGAGTAAACAATCTGAATCATAAAGCAAAGACTTTTCATGAATAGTACTTAAAGACAAGCATCAATAAGTCTTGCATAAGAGTTAACTCATAAAGCAATGATTCAAAGTAAAGGTATTGAAGCAACACAAAGGAAGATTAAGTTTCAGCGGTTGCTTTCAACTTATAACATGTATATCTCATGGATAATTGTCAACATAGAGTAATATAACAAGTGCAATATGCAAGTATGTAGGAATCAATGCACGAGTTCACACAAGTGTTTGCTTCTTGAGGTGGAGAGAGATAGGTGAACTGACTCAACATAAAAGTAAAAGAAAGGCCTTCAAAGAGGAAAGCATCGATTGCTATATTTGTGCTAGAGCTTTTATTTTGAAAACAAGAAACAATTTTGTCAACGGTAGTAATAAAGCATATGTATCATGTAAATTATATATTACAAGTTACAAGCCTCATGCATAGTATACTAATAGTGCCCGCACCTTGTCCTAATTAGCTTGGACTACCGGGATCATCGCAATACACATGTTTTAACCAAGTGTCACAAAGGGGTACCTCCATGCCGCCTGTACAAAGGTCAAAGGAGAAAGCTCGCATTTTGGATTTCTCGCTTTTGATTATTCTCAACTTAGACATTCATACCGAGACAACATGGACAACAGATAATGGACTCCTATTTAATGCATAAGCATGTAGCAACAATTAGTGTTCTCAGCAGCATGCAGCCAAC